>NC_068300.1:3659715-3959715 GCF_025860055.1 Xyrauchen texanus
AACAGTCTCATGACTCGAGGAATTCATCCTCCTCCTCATGACACGTTCTTCTTGTTTAGCAGAACAGATATTTATGGAATGAAAGCATAAACAACCCTCATCAGTTGCAGACAAACTTGATGATACGAGTTCTGCTGACAGAAACACATCTGCATGCTCCAGACATGAATGACACGATCATGCGGCTTGTTGAGAAGAGGTGTGAAATTAGTTTTCGAAACAATCAGATTTACAATTTTTGCCTGGCAGATCTTAAAATAGGCCAAAACAATTTCCATAGACTTACATTAAAGCCACATCCACAGTAAGAGTGCTTGTACCTGTACTACATATCCAGACAGACATTTGAAGTTTGGGGGTTGTGGCGCTCCATCTATCAGAACTTCCCCGGTAAGACCCGCGGGATCCTTGCGGGCCGCCAGAACGTCCAGGAAACTGAACACAATTAAAGCACAAACAACATTATACGAACATTCCAGCATTGTTCCAACATTCCAACACACACAGGGAATAGAGTCAAGAGAGATCGTTAAAGGGATCTTACGAGGATTTTCCACTGCCGGTCGCTCCTAATATTGCGTTCAGTCCTGGTTTCATGAGGCCGCTACAGAGAAAATAAACAATATCACCATAAAGACACAAAACACACACAGGATGTTGACAATTACAAAACGAACTCCCTGCCCAGTAGGTGGCGATAGGCACAAAGAAACATTTAATGATGTTATTTTAGAGCATTTCTATCTTTATACTGTGGAAGGCTTTGCTTGAAAATGTTAATTAAGCATTATATTGTTGCACATTTGTGGCAGGGCGGAGGGCGGGGCCGGGTCGTGATCCTACACACCCGGTCCCGTATTAGGCTAATCAAGCCTCCCGAGAGGGATAAAGGTCGACTGCGGAGGATCGTGCGGGAGAGAGAGATCGTTTATGGACATGTCCGTCATATGTGTGATTGTCTTTTGTTTAAGTTTGATATTAAACTATTATTTATATTGACAAGCCGGTTCCTCGCCACTAGTAGAGTTCTCGCCACTACCGTCCACCCAAACGGAGCAGCCGCTGCCATCTGCTGGGGGACGAGGAGCCCGGCTGCCTGAAAGAGGACGATGGATGCCGACCGCGAGGGGAGAAGGTGCTCCTAACCGATCACCTGGAGCGGTCAGGGCCGCTGCCAGAGGCGGAGGAGTCCCCTACCAGCCACTGAAACGTGGCAGGGTTTGAGACCGCCGACCGCAAGCGGGGAGGGGCTCACTGCCGACCGCCTGGAGCGGAAGAACCACTGCCAGGGGCGGGGGAGACCCCTTCTGTTCCCCGAGAATGCAGCGGGGCGTTCCGTCCGCCAGGGGCTGGAGGTCTGCCTCTGATCCGCCCGGAGAGGCGCGGCTGTCGTCCGATAGAGGGTGGAGGAGTGGCCGAGGAACAAGCTGTGGCGTATCGGAGAACTGGCGTGTAAGTGTTTTTTTTTTTTCATCTCTCTCTCTCTCTCTCTCTCACTGCCGCTCTACATTGGCCTTTTCCATCTCTTTTAAATTTTACAGTGTTTTTTTGGGGGGGTACTACACTGTTACAGGAAGTACCCCCCCCCAGTTTAATTATTTCTGTTTCCCTACCCTTGTCCCCTTCCTCGACCAGGTAGACAGGGAAGAACCTGTTAGCAGACGGGGCTTAGGGCACGCCCTCCCCCAGGAAACTATTATTTATATTGACAAGCCGGTTCTCGCCTTCTTTCCATTGATCCCTTTACAACATTGTTTTGGTTTCTTCCCTTATGCCTGGTTTATACTTCGGAAGAAGCCAAACTTTCTTCTCCTGGACGAACTAAAGCACCCTAGGCGAACGAAGCCACCATTTTTACTACACATCTTTTTAAAATGAGTTAATATAGGGTGATGTCACGGCGTTTAACATACTGTTCCAGCCACAAGTAACGCCAATAATGCATGTTTTTCTCTCTGTGGAACGCCACTTTTAGCGCTGTACTGTAATCTGGTATACCGGGCATTTTTCCGGTGGTCCGACGCACTTTGGTGCCGATCAGAGGTGGACTGGCCATCGGGAGAACCGAGCGTGCCGGTGGGTCGGCCGCAAAATGTGATGAATGGGCCACGATAAGCTAAAATGAGCAGCTGCGTAATGCAGAACCGACCACAAAACACCGCCACGATATACAGAAAAGGACAGTGACCCCGCTCTCCCCAGCTGGGCCAGTTGCCAGGCATATTTCTCTTCCCAGTCCAGCCCTGGCCACATAAAATGGCAACTTCAAGATCAAGTAGAAGCCTCTGCCGACTGCTAGCATCGACAGAAGAGTAAACAAACATGCAAGAGGTTAATGATGGTCGCACACCAGACAAGAAGCACCACGGCGTGTTGCGTCGCGGGTAGGACACGGTACAGGTATCAAACACAGAACATGCCAATGCGGTTCAAGTGGCAGATAGTACACACAAAATTACAATTGTACTTTTTAAAATGTATTTTTTCAGAGGCTTAAATATCAGTCTGTCCACAGTGTGATGGTAGGATCTTGTGGATTTATGAATGAAGTACTCTTGTTTTGAAATCTCCCCGCTCTGTTTCCAGTTGTTATGACCTCCCCTGAACACTTTAAAATACCCATGATGACTTCTGACAATTTTATATCCTGTAAGTCTACTTTACTAGCTAATTTTACTTTGATATCAACACCATAGATGTCTATATAGGAACTACTAGACTGGAAGTTCCAAGACAAAATGTTCATCCGTGGAGATGCAGATATTTGAGCAGCCTCCAGAGTCATTGCTGGGCGCCACTGACAGACTCCAAGCAGCGGTGTTGGTAGTCGTACATTCATAGAAAACAACAGTTTTGACTTTTAGAACTTGTGTCATCCACGTCCACGTTCGACCCCTTAACGGTAATCCTACTATGACTAGCACCTATTTACCTGCATTTCTTACTGGCTGAATATTGTGTTAATCAAGTAATATTAATGAGCACAGCTGATTAGTTTTATATTGTGCCCCCATCCCCCCTTTTTAGTCTCACACTCCTGGTAAAGGAATACCCTGATAAGCGCCATTAGCAAAAACTTGAGACCGATGTCTCTATTTAATACAGATTACGAGATATAATAATTTCATAATCTTGGAAGAGGAAATAAATCTTATTATACAAGAGTCAAAAATCACATACTCTCACTCTCTCTCTCTGTATCTATTCCCACCTAAAAACACAAAGGTAGACATGTAAAGGTTAATGATTACCTACAACAAACAATCTCGCATGAACCGACTCCAAACTCCAAACACGTTTTCTCTCTCATGGAAAGCCATCATCCTCTGCATGGGTTTGTGTGCTGGGCTCCTCTCATAATATCTCAGATCATTTTATGATTACGCTTTAGCTGATTTCTAGTAGTGTCAATTAGTAGATTTCTAGTAGATTTCTAGACACTTAAACATTATAGAGATGTATAAGGGTCATTGACATGACATTGTTAAACATGTAGTTTTTATGATCTTGTTTTTATTGAGAGATTATATGGAATATTAGTATTTTTCGAAATGCCCAAGAATAAATAATAGTAACTTACTGTAATGCAAAAACAATTCTACCAAACAATACATGCAAAAAAACCTTTGTAACTACAACTGTAAGTAAACATCATGGTAAATGGTCTGCAGTTATATAGCGCTTTTTTTTTTTTTAACCTTAGAGGTTACCAAAGTGCTTTACACTGTGTCCCAATCACCCATTCACACACACATTCACACACACATTCATACACCAATGGCGGCAGAGCTGACATGCAAGGTGCTAGCCTGCTATTGGGAGAAACTTGGGGTTCAGTGTCTTACCCAAGGACACTTCGGCATGTGGAGTCATGTGGGCCGGGAGTCGAACTGCCAACCCTGCGATTAGTGGCCGACCCGCTCCACCACCTGAGTGACAACCGCCCCAATGGTAGTGAGTGTCTGAACAGGATGGTTGTCATTACTTCTAAATGTTGACAAACTTATTTTTTTGGCAGATATACGCACTAACACTTTACTTTAAAACGTGCTAAAAAAAAGCCTTTATCTTCCGGAAAAATTGACCGACAATACTGATGACTCATCTTGCACTACACAGACTGTTGTCCAATTAAATACTCTAGAAGGAGTGTGCCCCTCCCCCAAATACAGACTAGCATGTTGCAAATCATCATTCATGACTGTGACGTAACTAAATCGAGGTGAGCCCTTCGATAAGCTCCACCCAAACTTCCTCTTTCAACAGAAAATACGTCAACACAGACAGGAAACTGCGCTCGCCCAGTCATGGGGTCATTTAAAGGTGCTGTATGTAAGATTGACAACAAGCGTTTGAAATGGGTACTGCGGTCCAAATTCAGAATATTGGAGAGTTGCCAGTCCCGCCCCAGACTCGAAGCTCATGCGGCTTTTTTGCCAGGATTTTGACATGCAAGTTAGCCAACTCGGCATCCGTTTTAAAGGATTTCTAGGCTTTAAGCGGACTCCATCTGCCCAAGGAATCTCCAATATTTATCCTTGTTTTCCAGACCAGTGTCGCTTGCCTGCAAACTTGGTGAAATCTGGCAACCCGGAGGTGTTTCGGTGAGTGGGCGGGATCACACAGGCCAAAACATAAACAGAAATTCCGGACCAGAAACTTCAAAGTGGAATATTCTGGCTGCGGCATTGTTATCGGAGAAGTCAGTAGTTCAACTTAGCATGTTTCCTAATGCTCTAATGACATATTATGGTCATTTTATGATTTAGTACAGATATTACATATAGCACCTTTGAGGGAAATATCATAAAGAATGATCATTTCTCATTTAATCTTTGAGTTTGTGGTGGGCATTTCTTTGTAAGATTTGGCCAATCAGTTTGGAAGTTTAAAAGGCAAGGACCAGTGATCTGACAGATAGGTCAATCTTTAATAAATCTATGAATGTTATATATTTCATGAACGAGTCTGTTAGAGAGAGTCAGCAAGCCAGACACTTGGCTGGCCAGAGCAAACTCTTTAATCAAACACTCAAATTAAAGTCAGTGCATTCATCCAGCGGCGTATCCTCAAACGCTTCCACATGTTTCCGCTGTCTCTCAAACACACACGTCTCACACCATGTGAAAACTTCTGCACTATTGTTTCCAAGTAACTTTCATGTTGTACAATGACCCGAATGCAGCAGGGTGTGAATACATAAGTGCAATCAGGTTATGAAAGCATGCGTTTGTGTGTACATGCATAACACATTCCGAGTGTGCGTGTATGTGAGCTCTAGGCGTGTGTGGATACAAGGGTTTGTATGATTGTATAAGTAAAACAATGCATTAGACTGTTATTCGTTTATGTAATGCCATTCCTAGTGAAGCACATACAAAAATGAAGGTTTTTGAGGGAAAATGTGGGGTTGTTTTTTTTTGGCAGGGCACTCAGTCACCACTGGAGTTCATATAAACATCTCCAAACTTCCTTCCTTCAATTCACAAAAACCCTCCCTGATGGTTTCCCCAATCACACACACACACACACACACACACACACACACACATTAGCATCCCATCATGTCCGCACATACAGCACCACTCAAACGTTTGGACACTAGACTTTTTCATCTAAAGGCTTCTACTTAAATGCTTTGACTTAGTTTTCTAGACACATATGAATGATGTATTATTTTCCATTTATGGACATTAAATGTGTTCTTCAGTGGGAAACATAGGAAGAAATCTGAGGCGAAACGTGAGATATGTTATAGTCCTGCTGGTTACCTGACGTACAGCAATGTAAACTGAATTATTTAAAAGGTACCCTTGAACATTGAGTAAGAGAGACGTCCCTGAAGTGAACGAAGAAACGTTCAGCAATGGGCATTAAAAACAATGGTGACACCACAGATGGCGTTTTGGGCAGTGTTGTAGTATCCTTGGGAAAAGACCATATTCTGTGATGCTTTGTGATATGATTACGGTCAATAAACGGTTCTGTGGTATAGGGCTATACCAAAATACCATTACTGAACCATGGTACCCATAAAATACTTTCTTAGTATGGGCATCTGACAAATCCAGCAAACAGTTATTCCACAAACAAAGTTTAGGCTTATTTCTAAATCAATTAACCGAGACCAACAATTCTAACACCAACTCCTCCAAGAGCTTTCAAGCTACATCCACCAAACTTGGTACGGACCTTCAGCCTGTTCTGGAATAGTGTGCTTTCTACTTCCTAACGTCTCGGATCGACGGTTTTCCCTGAGCGGACGATCAAAAATGGTAAAAATCCCATAAATTAACATTGACGGAATGTTCAAAAGGGCCAACGGAATGCTCGTTAATTCAAACTCCAAAATTCGAAAATTCGAAAGTAAACAAATACACAAGACCATTAATCTGCTTTTAAGTTTCCCTCTTTCTCTTTCTATCTATCGAACGGTTTATCGGACGATCTATCTCAGTAGCTGGCAGTTTGTCTTACTGTAATATCCGTATATCCACCAAACTTCAAACTTTTAAAACTAGTTTAAACTATCAGACGTGGACTCAGCCAACATCAAAGTTTGTCTTAAAACTCTTCACCTATCTAGTTTTGCTGGTAATATCATGGTATTCTTTCATATCATCATTTTAGAGATATATATAAATATGGTAATCATTCAATTTCACGGTATACCAAAATACAATTATATTACCACGCGGTACCGCCAAAGTACTTTTATAAATTTAAACACCAGTTTGATCACCAGTGTTGGGTTTGATCCAATTACCAAGTAATTAGTTACTGTAATCCAATTACTTTTTTAGCTAAAAAAAAAAAAGTCTAACGTATTACATTTTAAATTCTTGTAATCAGATTACAGTTACAATCTTTCAATTCTTTTAATTACTATTAAGTCGACTATAGGGTTATGCGTATTTTTAATATGTTATTTATGTAACGAGTCATTGTGAAGAAGAAGTGTGAGCTGCTGACTGTATGACTTGTGTGCAACAATAGACAACATTTTGGATTTTTTTAGAGCGGAAAAGTATTTTTACCCTGACAAGATGCCACCCTGGGCGGCTTCCCATGTCGCCCTTGCCTGAATTCGCCACTGGTATAAAGTACCATGGCACTCCGAAGATCTTGAACACTAATGATGGTAACACCCCTGTATTCTTTCAAAGTGTCATATTAGAGAAACATGAGTATGGTAATCATTCAGGACCGTGATATATTTAAAAATATCATCTTTTTGTACATTTATGCAAAGTTTCTTAATTTTATCAGCACTTTTCTTGTAGCTGTGGAGAAATGAACGGACTCACTTGACGTCGATGAGAATATCTTTCCGCGTGACCTTCCTCTTGCAGAGGAATCCACTCTTCATCTTCACACTGTAGTTGATCTTGTGGAAGCTCACGGTGGATCCTTTACGGGACGATGAGGAGACGGTGGACACGGTGTTCCTCATATCGTCAAACCTGGTTATTTGAACGGTCGTGTCTGTCATTATTGCGCACCTGGAGACCAGCAGCACCAATGAGGAGTTTGATTATATATTAAGAGTCACTCAGAATAATTCTAGTCTATTTCAAGGCAAATAATTATGCAAAACAAGTGAAACTTCCCATCAGAATCGTCACAATGGAAAAGGAACAAATCAAGGTAAAGTAGAAAAAGCGGAGGAATATCGATTATTTCGCGCGCTATTGGCGTCAAGCGGCATTTAAACTCACCTGGAGCGGCAGTGTGTTATAAGATGGGATGTGTGTGTGTGTGTGTGTTTATATGATGGGATGTGTGCGTGTGTGTGTGTGTGTGTTGTGTGTGGTTATGAGGTTTTATAAACACACGAGGCACGTCACACTCAACCGGATTGTCTTCTGCTTTACATATAGCCGACATAACAGCTTTAAATATATGAAGATCAGCATTTTTAATAACAACTTTGGCTGTATTGTCTTGTAATGCTCAGATCAGCCTTCAACAGTGACATGCATTAAATATACAGTCTTAAGCTTTATGCATCCTAGATAAGCACATCAACTTAAATATATAAGTTGTGTGTTCATACATATGCATATTATATCTGCTTAAATATAGAAAGATGAGCATATGACCAACATATATGCATTCAATACAAAGCTGTTAAAGGCTTGGGGGTTTAAAAGTCTAAAACACTGGCCAAATGTACTTTTATTGGGCTGATTTATATACACATATAATAATGTTGTATACTGTACATATCATAGTGCATCATGCCTGTTTACGGTTATTAATATATCACGGATGTTGCTTAGAGAAAGGTTATAATACCCAAAATATAATATATTTAGAATAAAATGTTATTTTTGAAATAAAAAAATTCTTCAAAAACTGTTAAATTATGAAATAGCCCATTTAATGGCTCTTCATCCTGTTACACAACCTGCTGTTGGACAAACATACCAGCATCTGGACTCTGCCCACCCACTGTATATAAACCTTATCAAACACACACACACACAAAAAAATAACGTGTGAAAAACTGTTAAACAACAACGAAATATTTAGGTTAGGTAACCTTGTTTGCAAAGACACAATAATGGATGCCCAGAGGAGCAGAAACTTTACTGACACCAGTCAAGCATGTGTTTACTAAGAACATTTGGATTCCTTTCTCTAACTGGTTATACTGGTAATATTAACCCCTTATAACACATGTGCAATGCTTGATTATGACTGGTTTCACACTCAAATGTAAACGCTCACCATTCACACTTATTGTGGAATAATTGCAAAAACGTCTCATTTTTGAGAACCGCCCAAATATATTTTAAAAAGACACAAATCTATTCATAAATAATATTATTTGAGTTTATAATATGATAACTTATTTTTTTTTTTGTCTTAACTTTTTAAACATTCTGGTTGTGTTCACTCTACCGCACTTTGAAAAGTCTCATTTTATTCCACTAGGTGGCAGTAAGCATTAGAAAACATATTTTTTCCCTCTTTCACATTCCATCACAATATACAGATGTGAACTGTAGGGGGCGCTCTAACACATTTTAGCCCTCACAGATGTGCTCGTCCATAGACATTCAGTCTAATGTTCAGTTCAAGCAACACCCTCATAATTTCATAGAATATCTCGGCCTCTGAGTGGACTACAAGCTCGATTTAGGTGTCATTAGACAGCTGTGATCCTCCCCTTTGCAATTGTATATAATATTTTATTACTAATAGTCCAAAAAACATTTTCTGTTGATTAGTTTTTCATGCTTTTCCTTCTGGATGGCATATTTTGTTCTGGACATCTAGGATATAACATTGGATTATTCAGCCAAGCGAGCTAACAGACAAGAAAAAAATGGCTCTTTTTTTTAGAGAACTCCCTAAGAAAAAGTAGATTTAAAGTTTTTTCCTACTTGGGATTTACAGCAGCAATGATCGGAGCATAAAAGAGATGTTTGTATTTGATGACCTACAGAAAGCATCTTTCACATTATGATTCTTTTGAAAATCTTTTGAACTGTCTTATTAGAGCAAGAACATAAACCATACAGTCATATTCCTGAGAGAGAGAGCTTTCATTTGATATATGACTTGCCCATATATGTGCTAAGTGAGGGATTTTTATTTTCATATAAATATGTATGCCCCGTTTCCTCTAGGGGGCGCTAATTTTCACCGCGAATGATTTGAGGTTTAATTTTGTTAGTTTATGTAACATAAAAGGCAGAAGTGATGGTTATCGCTGAAAACGTTCAGATTCTATGTTTCCAAATGATACCTCATAAGTCTGACTTATGTAAACGTAAATATTAATGTTCTAAGCGGATGCACTTTTTAACGATTGAGCATCCCCCGCCGGTGGGTCCAAAGTGTTTAAAAGGTTTTAATAAAAAATAAAAAAAAACATTACAGAGGAAGCGAATGGGGCCAGTCGGTAAACATTAAAATACACATGGTTTCAACAGTACAGCCACAAGATGTAAACATTATATTTATGTTAACATTATTTTAGTGTGATAAAATCGCATAATAACCTCTTCTGTGGAAGCTATCGCCAATATTACAACTTTGTTGTCATGGCAACGAAACCCATAATCCCTGTAGTGGATATAACTATACACATATGAGGTTAGTGAGCAATTTTATCACCCCAAAATCATGTTAACATGTATAATGTTTACATCTTTTGACTATACTTTCGAAAGGATGTGTAATTTAGTATGAATTGACTGGCCCCATTCACTTCCATTGTAAGTCCCTCACTGGCATGCAACCACATGTCTCTCTGCTTTTACTGTAGTTTTCCCATTAGAGCGTGACTAAGTGTTATCTCTTTATATCTGTGGCCCACACATGCACGCACGCACACATACACGCACGCACACATACATGCACGCACACATACACACACGCACATGCAAACATTATCAAACTGGTCGGGTGTCATAACAGAGCCCCGCCCTCACAGACACATGAGGAAGTCAGGAGAAACGAAACTAAAGTACTCCATGGAAATGGCAGACCAGCAGGACCCACGCATATGCTCCGTTTGCCTACAGGACCTGCAGGAGAACATCTGCCCTCGGTGTCAACAGACTTCCACATCTGGGACAGATCAGGATGAATCTATTGCATCAGTTGCAGAGATTCTGGAGAGGACGGGACTTCAGAGTGACAACTCTGTGGATGTCCCAACTGAAACTGGAGACGTGGAGTGTGACTCCTGCACGGTGAATAAAGGGAAAGCTATTAAATCATGTCTGGTGTGTTTGGCCTCTTACTGCGATACTCACCTCAGGATACACAATGACCTGAACGCAGGGAAGACACACTGTCTAGTGGACGTCACGGGACATCTGCGGGGAAAGATGTGCTCCAAACATGAGAAACTTCTGGAGGTTTTGTGCCGCACTGACCAGCAGTGTATTTGTTACCTCTGCATGCTGGACGACCACAAAGGACACGATGTAGTCTCGGTCGCCATGGGGCGAGAAGAGAAACAGGTGAGGTTGGGACGGGCAAGGGCGTGGGTTGGGGATTGGTTAATGCATGTTATATAAACCTCATGATATCACATCAAAACATGTTTGATGAAACAACTCCCATTGAAAATTAGTAACTTCTGGTTAGTTGCTGTCAGTCTGAACGGCCCTTAAGATACCACAACAATTGTCTACAGTCACCATATTTATGCTGAATGTATAGAAGTATTGTGAAGTCAAAGATCTTGTCTGATTTTGTCCAATCAACTTTAGAGGCAGCTGGAAAAGTCCAAACAGAAGGTTACGGCTCGAGAGAATGAGTTGAAGGAAATGAAGAAGGCTGCAAATGTCCTCCGGGTAAGTTTATGGCTTAAAATAAAATTACTTTATGTTTAAGCTTCAATCTTATGTTAAAACACTTCGTCCTGTACCATTTTAATGTTCAGAGACAACTATAAGCAATGCATTGGTAAGTTGACTGGCTGAAAAGTGTGTAAACACTGTGACACTTTCAAAATATTGCTCTCTTTGATGCTGGCTCAACCAATGGTGTGAGTTTGGGGCGGGGCTTACTGTTAATTAAAAAACCTGAAAGGAAGACTGTGTGCGGGGTGGGACACAAAATATTTATTTTGGCAAAAATACAGCACTTAAATATGACACAATATTTAAGTATGTTGCTTAAATATGGGAAAATATGGCTAAAATACAATGCAAAATTTAATTCTGACAAAATATGCCGCTTTTTATATGGGCCGATATTAAATTAGGCTAAAGTACGTAGCTTCAATTCAAGACAACATTTAAGTTGGCCAAAATACGCTGCTTAAATACGGGACAATTATTAAGAAGCCAAAATATTTAGCTTAAACATGGGGCAATATTCATTTAGGCCAAAATACACTGCTTAAATATGACAACAGTTAAGTCGGACAAAATAAGGCACTTAAATATGGGTACAATATTTATTAGAGCCAAATTACGATGCTTAAATACGAGACTGTTTTCATTACAACAAATAAATGCTGCTTAAATATGGGACAATATTTATTTAGGGGAAAAATAAATAGCTTAAGTATTCGTTTCGTCCAAAGAACACCACTTAAATACGGGACAGTATTAATTTCGTCCAAAGGACGCCGCTTAAATACGGGACAGTATTCATTTCGTCCAAAGGACGCTGCTTAAATACGGGACAGTATTCATTTCGTCCAAAGGACACCGCTTAAATACGGGACAGTATTCATTTCGTCCAAAGGACGCTGCTTAAATACGGGACAGTATTTATTTCGTCCAAAGGACGCCGCTTAAATACGGGACAGTATTAATTTCGTCCAAAGGACGCTGCTAAAATACGGGACAGTATTCATTTCGTCCAAAGGACGCCGCTTAAATACGGGACAGTACTCATTTCGTCCAAAGGACGCCGCTTAAATACGGGACAGTACTCATTTCGTCCAAAGGACGCCGCTTAAATACGGGACAGTATTCATTTCGTCCAAAGGACGCCGCTTAAATACGGGACAGTACTCATTTCGTCCAAAGGACAAATGAATGCCCCCCCCCTCCCCTCCCCTCCCCCCCCCTCTATTTTTACACAGAACAATATTAATTTATATCAAAATAAACTGCTTAAATACCGGACAATGTTTATTTTGCCGCTTAAATACGGGTAAATATTCTTATCCCCCAAATATGACACTTAAATACGGGACAGTGTTTATTTTGGCCAAAAAAGACCCCTTAAATACGCAAAAGTATTCATTTCAGCCTAAATATGCCACGTGAAAATATAAATTTTGGCTAAACAATACCATTTGAAAATGGGACAATGTTAATTTCTGACAAAATACGCATCTTAAATACGGGAAATTAATTATTTTGGACAAATCGCTGGATTTCCCAAATCCCGGCTAATATGGGACAATTGGCAATACTAGGTAGGAGTGGTAAAGTAACACATTTAGAAACAACTGAAATTTGGGCAATTCAGTTTAGTGTCGGTAGTGGTACAGAAATCCCACAATTCACCTGTAAGCCAAAAAAATAACAATACATGCATAGTATTTTTATTTTTGTGATTAACTTTTGTTATTGATTCATACATTAAACAAAGAAAAGCAAAACATATAAACACAGAATAAAAATTTAACCCCCACCCCCTCCCAATCCCCAACACCACCCTGGCCCCAACAAACAATCCTGTGGTCGCCCATGAGAATATATATACACACACACCAAAAAAAAGACCCTTCTTTGAAAGCCGCCACCCTCCCCATCTCCGAGCACCACTCTTGAAATGGGGGCACTCTAGCCGACATCCATGCCCTTAAAACAACTTGCCTGGCGATCAGAACACTGGTTAGGACCCAATGTTTTATGTGTTTGCATAGTATGTTTTAAACAATTTGGGCCTGGTATATCTGGCTATATGTGTGCAGAACCTGAGTCAGGCGACAGAGGAAGAAGGTGACAGGATCATAACCGAACTTCTCAGCTTTATACGGAGGAGCCGCACAGAGATGATTGAGCTGATCCAAACTCGGATGACCAATGAGATGGACCGAATCCATGGACACATGGAAGGTCTGGAACAGGAGATCTCGGAGCTAACGAGGAAACAGTCCGAGCTAGAGCAACTTTCACACACTGACGATCACATCCATTTCCTTCAGGTAATAGAGTGCGGATCGGGCCGCATTTTTCTGTCCGAGCCCGGCCCGCGTCCGACCGGGCAGTAACCGAACCCGAAACGAAGCCGAACGTCATTAAGATATTGACGGAAGACATACAAAGACCTAGTTTGAGGAAATCAAGAAGTATCACGTTACTACACCTACATTTTTTAATATTTAATGTTTAGGGTAGGACCTTGCAATTGCCTCTATTTGCGCAAGGAACCGCTTAAAATAATTTAGCAAAATTGTACCCATATCGTCCTGCAATTTTCCTGAGAACTGGCTGTACTAATCTGTAGTGATGTCATGATCATCTTTGTATAGAAGTAGCTCCTCAAGTCTTCTCTTGATTTCAGGAGGTCCAGTCTCGCTGGTCCAGTTCTCAGTCTGAGGACTTCCCCATCCTGACCGCTAATCCGCAGTTCTCTTTCGGAGAAGTCATCAAATCGCTCTTTTCACTAACTGCACAAATAGAGGGCATTTGGACACTGGAGACAAGCAGGATATGCTCTGCAGGTAAAAAAATGAGGATAAACTAATTTGGTCTACAAAAATGATGGATGGCAAACCAGTTTTACTCATTGGAAACCACACTGATGTCCTCGCCAAACTAAAGAGCACAAAAAAGCTGGTTTTGCCATCTGACCGGGCTGTGGGTCATCAGAAGTTTCTGGGGGCACAAGGAAACTCTAGATAGGCAATGCCCCCCTAGCCCCCTTTAGACCCATTCATGCTGTAAACATTTACATTTACGCATTTGGCAGACACTTATCCAAAGTGGCTTACAGAGCCCTTATTACAGGAACAATCCCCCGGATCAACCGGGAGTTAAGTGCCTTCCTCAAGGACACTATGGTGGTGGCTGTGGGGATTGAACCAGCAACCTTCTGATTACCAGTTATTTGAATTTAGCCCACTAAGCCACCACCCCATAACATTGTACACATAGCACAAAAAACTTGGTCAGAATTTTCTTTCCATCTAAAAAGACTGTACCTTTGCAATCTTTGTTCCCTTGTGGGCCGATAAAATGTTGCATAGCCATAATATTTAAAATGGGTGGACTTCATCAACTCTAGGCATCTTAATGTGCATCAGATAATTGGTTGATGGACAGTAAGTGTCTGAAACAAGGATATAACTACCTCCACACAGAATCTGTACCCACAAAATTGGAGTATTTTGAACAAATGTTTATCAGCCATCAATATTCGCAGCTCCATTAAGTCAAGAATTCCCCAAGAACTCTGAATATTTTCCCCACACAATCAACACGGCAAATAAGGGAAAAGGTCTGCATATTCCATGTGTGCCATATTCAACTGACCCTCCTCTCTTGCACCTCTGTTTGTCTAGTGAAATCTGAGAAGATCTTACTGCCCTCCGAACCCAAGACGAGGGAGGACTTCCTCCAATGTGAGTCATTCCACCTTTTGAATTGAAATTGTATGTTTAGCCTTAGTACTTCGTTCCAAGCTAAATCTTGTAAGTTGCTCTGGAAAGCCTTGCAAGAACTTGGGCCAGTAAGCAAGTATCAAACCACAAGCCATTCCCACCAAAACAAACTTGGGTTTTCGGTAATTCTTGGTTCACGTTAAGCTCAGCATGGCTGGTACTAGGATGTGATCTTTGGGGGGGACATTTTGACCTTTAGGGGGTTCAATAGGTTCTCTCTTCTTCTGACTTGGGGGTGTCCCCCTTGATCGTTTCAATGTCCAACTGTTGGGGCACAAGGAAACTCTAAGGGGTAATGTCTTTGAGACATTTATGATTTAGAGCGTACATAAATCTGCTCTTTTTAAGATGTATATCAGATGTGTGTACACAAAAGTTATAATGCGATGCTTTCCAGATGAAACACTCTTAGAAATCTTGGAGTTGGAAATCTGGGTGAGACCACTTAACAGTAATCGATGAACTCCAGAATCACCTTGTTTCTTCTCTCCCATCAGACCTTGTACCGTTGAGTCTGGATCCAAACACGGCCCACAGGAACCTCTGCTTATCTGAGCAGAACCATGCAGTGGCCTGCATTGATGAGCCTCAGCCATACCCAGAACATCCGGACCGTTTTGAATGGTGGGCCCAGGTGCTGAGCAAGGAGGGTTTGACTGGACGCCACTACTGGGAGGCTACTTGGAGCGGTCAATACGGTGTCGACATTGCAGTCACTTACAAAGACATCAACAGAACTGGGCAAGACGATGCCAGCGGGTTTGGATTCAACAGACACTCGTGGAGTTTGGACTGTTCCATATTCAGATACGCACTAGTGCACGATGACTTGGAGACCGAGATCGCTGTACCCTTGTCCCACCGGATCGGGGTGTATCTGGACCACAGAGCAGGACTTCTGTCCTTCTACAGCGTCTCCGACTCCATGATCCTCCTGCACAGAGTTCAGACCAGGTTCACCCAACCTCTATATCCAGGATTCGGACTCTTTCAGGGCTCGACTGCGAAGTTTTGTGGTCCGGACAAACAAGCCTCGACAGATGCAACTGAGAGACGTTTACATCTACAGAGACCGAAATTACATTCACAAAGACGACGAATACATTCACAGAAACCCAAGAATAACACAAAAATCGGTTTTACTCCAAACGACACAAAAATAACAGTCAAGAGAGGCAAGAGGCAAAAAAAACAAACATGTAAAGAGGGCGGTATTTGGTGTGCAAACATGGAAAATACAGGATTCACAGCTGAAGATGGTGAAGAATTACAAAAGTCAGAACTGCGTTGAACTAAAGTTAAACCATAAAACATAACAGGAAATGTGTTCTTTGCATATAGTTTTTTGTTAACGTGACACTTTAGAGAATCTATTTTAAAGGTACTGTTCGGCAATGACTAAGCTGCTTGATTTAAAGCTGAACGGTGTAATTTCTGCACCACTAGCGTCACCAAATAAACAGTTTTCAAACACTGTCCCTGTTGATCGAACAAACCGATAATCCCACCCCCATAGAAACAAAGCTGTTGTGTTGGGCTCAAAACAGAACGATTTTTATAGCCCCGCAGTGACATCGTGTTTACAGTTTGAGGACATTTACCATCTTATAACTTACTTGTAGTTAATCGTCTCTGCTTCATAAGCATTATATTTTAGCACTGTAAAGTTACACATTTCACACACTTATCCAGAGCAACTAAGAAAAATGCTTTAGTTTCACATATGAGACTATGCGTTCACGTCATGTCGGGATGACTAGGTGCGTCCCAACCACATACTTCTGCCCTATTCTTCGGCAATTTGTTGCGCGAAAAGCAAAAAGAAGTGTGCTTAAAGTACCCGGATGATGCACTTTTTCAACCATCAAAACGGGGTGCGGATTGTAGGACACGTCATGCACTCAGCGTACGCCGTACTTGCCATAGATAGAGGAAAGGGGCGGAGTTATCTGGCTATGCTGCTGATCTGACAAAACAATTATAAATAATGAAGAATGTAGCAGCTAGAGAAACCGCACCTTACAAATGTGAGTTGAACGCTTCACCGTCACCACAAGCTGTGTGAATCTGTACGTTGTTTAATATACAAGTGTTGAACTGAGGTTGGCTAATGCTAAAGCTAGCGGAAACACATCACGTGCGTTTGAAATGTCACTTGCTTCAGCTGTTAAATGCCGAATGCTTCCGTGTAGTAAAAAAAACATTAAGAGTTCCATTTGGGACGATACTACACTTTTATCTTTCTCTCCCCAATTTTTAATTCCCAATGCGCTTCAAGTCCTCGTGGTGGCGTAGCGACTCGCCTCAATCTGGGTGGCGGAGGACGAATCTCAGTTGCCTCCGTATCCGAGACCATCAATCCGCGCATCTTATCACGTGACTTGTTGAGCGCGTTACCGTGGAGATGTAGCATGCATGAAGGCTTCATGACATCCACCGCGGCATTCACGCACAACTCACCACACGCTCCGCCAAAAGCGAGAACCACATTATAGCGACCACGAGGAGGTTACCTCATATGACTCTACCCTTCCTAGCAACCGGGCCAATTTGGTTGCTTAGGAGACCTGACTGGAGTCACTTAGCATGCCCTAGGACTTTGTTGTTGATGACAGCATGGCCGTAGCAAGGTATTCTGGACCCCCTGACTGTATACTGGTCAGGGCCCCTTTCCTATTAAAAAAGAAAGTTTAGAATTTGTTGCGGGAACCCCCTGAACCCGTGGACTCCTAGAATCGTTACCATCTTTCCCCCCACTAGCTAGGAGCCTAATGACAAACATATTTAATCTCTACATTAATTCACCTCTATATGTTCATGCAAAATATACCCGATGAGGTAACAAACAACAGAAGCATAAAATTCTGTTTCAGACGAAGACATGAACGTTCATGTACAACTTCAGAAACTCGTAATTCTGGTTGTTCCGGCCTGCCGTGATCTGGCCATAAGAACAAATACATGTATAATAAATCACATGAATCAGAATTGTTAAATTATAGGGTGGTGGCTCAAATGGTGTTTTTAGATTTGAGTTTTTAATAAGTGTAAATAAAATAAAGAGTTTGACACATGTAAATTTTATTGTAAGATGCTTTTAATCGTCAGCTACAGGACTCAAAAGAGACATCATGCAGCATCTATAAACTCAGAAGAGTTAAATATATCCAGGACTGGAACTGAGGATCACAAACAACCCCTTATTTTGAACCAATCAGAGCTTTTCTTGAATTCAGTGCCAAAATTCAAACAAAAACAAAAATCGCACTCCGACCTGGTTGCCAGATGTTTAAAGGAATATTCCGGGATCAACACGAGATTGTGGCGTAATGTTGACCACCACATAAAATGCATTAAAGGCTGGATTACAATGAGGCACTTACAATGGAAATGAATCTGTAAAGGTAAACATTATACATTTAGTGGGAGAAAATGGCTTACTAACCTTATCGATGTAAAGTTGACAACTCCGTTGCTATGACAACGCAACACCGATGAACTGTTAACAGGTATGTTGTCCATGTCTTGTGGCTAACCGTATTTAATGTTTACGGACTGGCCCCCATTTACAGCACAAATGCTGATGATTGAGCTCAGCCGGAATATTCCTTTAATCACTGACGTCTTCTTGTTCATTCAAGCTAGCAGGGAAAATTGTAACTAATTATCTGGCAACTATGCAGTCATTTCAGTGTCAGGTAAAACCTCTAGAATAGATTAGTTCCCCAAAACACCTGCATTATTTGACAAATCATTGGCCTTGAGCTTGAGCCTAAGTAAGTACTAGTCCTCATGGGGAAGCAAAGCGGGTGATATTACCATCAAACCCAAAGCAACAATTCAGTCACGCTGGAGCTTGAACGTGAGATGCATATGGAGATATAACACTCCCACCTCGAAACATGCCTGGGGAAAATACTCGAGAAAGAAAAGAAAGAAAACGCTCCACAAAAGAGATTCTTAACATCTTAAAGCACTCAAAGGGTGAACGTCCCGGTCTTATTTTATAGCAAAATCAAAGAAAAAGATATTACAATTTGCACAAAGAAAATGATGCCTATTTTTAAGACCAATAAAAGATTGTTTTTGCGTTGTGACTTTATTTTCATGACAATTAAGCCCCACCCCCCCATCAACTCTCATTACTGTAATGCATTGGGATGTTTTACACATTTTGAGGGGTGTTTATTTGTAATTCACATTATTTTCTAACGACTCTTATTAGAATCTCATTACTATAATAAAGTCATTTTGTAGTGTATTACAGCTGTGCAATGATACTGTCATTACAATAATAGCGGTACTAAATAATACATCATTGCTGTTGTGCATTACAGTCATTCGAATGACACTTTTATGCAAATTTAAGTGCTAAAGTGTCATCAAAATATCGTCACAATATGGAGTCTGGGTATCTCAGCGAGTATTGACGCTGACTATCATCCCTCGAGTCGTGAGTTTGAATCTTGAGTGACTCCAGCCAGGTCTCCTAAGCAACCTAATTGTCCCGGTTGCTAGGGAGGGTAGAGTCACATGGGGTAACCTCCTCGTGGTGGTGATTAGTGGTTCTCTCAATGGGGCGTGTGGTGAGTTGTGTGTGGATCGTGGAGAGTAGCATGAGCCTCCACATGCTGTGAGTCTCCGCGGTGTCGTGCACAACGAGTCACGTGATCAGATGCGCCGATTGACCGTCTCAGATCTCGCGGAGGCGACTGAGACTCGTCCTCCACCACCCGGATTGAGGCGAGTAACCGTGCCACCACGAGGCCCTACTAAGTAGTGTAAATTGGGCGTTCCAGATTGGGATAAAAAGGGGATAAAATTAAAAACATTTAAATGACATCACAATGCAAAAACTCTTGAAAGGGTTCAGTATAAAAGCTCAATCGACAGCATTTGTGGCAATGTTGATCATCACAATAAATAATTTAGACTCATCTCTTTATTTCTTTAAATAAAGCCCAAATCTGCGTAGCAGTGAGACACTTACAATGGAAGTCAATGGGACCAATTTTTTAAAAGGTGTATAAAATGCAGAAATGTGAAGCTTATCATTTTATAAAAGCACTTACATTAATTCTTCAGTAAAACTAGTGCATTATTTGAGCTGTAAAGTTGTTTAAATCACCATTTTTATGGTTGTTTTAGGGTTTAAGGTCAAGTTGTAAAATTGCACTTTCCACAGATGTGGTCAGTTTGTGATTTAATGACAGTAAAATCATGTTAACACACATATTGTTTATGTCTTGCGTCTATACTGTTGAAACAGGGAGTATTTTAATGTTAACAGATTAAACCCCATTGACTTCATTGTAAGTGTCATTTTTGCCTTTTTAAAGGAGGGACGAGTCGAAAATCAATTTTTGTGGCGATCAACATTATGCCACAAATTCTGTCGACTGACCCCAACTTGTGTTGAACCCTTTTAAAACGGGCTTCATTTTCTTTAAGCACAATATAATGTAATATTTCTTTATTTTTAATTCTAGGGTGAAATATGTCCTAGACATGTTCTTCGATTCACACTGAAACTTAAAGAGCACCTCTCTTCACCTGAACAGACATCCTGTAGGCAACTGAATTATTTACAAATATACACACACAAGTATTGTTCCTTCACAATAAAACCCGGCAGAAATGGAGGTGGTGCGTTTACAAAGCTGATTTTCTCTTGCTTTATTTGAAGCGTTTGCAATTTTATGGAAACCATGTTGCATCAGAGAGCGTCCTGAGCAGACCTCTCGTTTAAAGTGCACATTATGAGAGACAGAGAGAGAGAACGGAGGGTAAATAGAGATAAATAAAGAGGAAAGAGCATCACTCTCCAGATCGACAGCACACTCTGAAGCCACACTGTAGGTTCTGACATCCACTGGCCGTGTCAGCATGAGGACCTGCAGAGAGAGAGAGAATAAAGTTTATTTGAACGAGATGATTTTTGCATTCTGAAGTCCGTGCCCAAAAGAATGAATGAGCCCACAGTTACCAATGTACATCATAATGAATTGGGTTTGACATTTCAGTTCAACACGTTACATATAACGTAATATACAGCACACAACATGTATAAAGGTTAACCCTTTAAGCTTATACAATAAACTCCAGTCACAATATATGTATCGTTTGAAAGCTTAGAAGCTCTACTTTATAATGCATGTGTGACATTATGACCAAACCTGAACAACTGCTTTAAAATCTGCAGATAAATCAGAAGTGCTCCATATTTTGAACTGTAAAAACTATTGCAATCAGTAAAACATCAAACGGATCAGATATCCATGTGTCATATGTTGTTGGAAAGCTCTCGAAGAGTCGAATATAACCAGTACATTTGTTACTCACAGACAGAAATATAATGGGAAATAACCAAGTATATGTCTTGACAATTACCGGTATGCTGGTGTTGCTTACATGCCACGTTTTTACTTACAAGTTCATGTAATATGAACAGAACATAAAATCTCACACATCATTATTTAGAGTCTGTGATTATCTTTCAAACGAGTCATCACACAAGATAATCAGATGTATAGATCATTAGATAATCCACATGAAGCACAATGTTACATATGACCACCAGGAGATGGTGCCAAATACACGACACAGACTCAATGATGACTCAAATGACACAGAATGAAACTCATTCTGTGAAATCTCACGACTACTACTATAAATTATATTTGTAATGCTATAAAGTTTGATTGCTTTGTTGAATCAACACAAACTTTTTCCTCACATACAGCGGACTTGATTGGAAACAAAATAAAAGCAGTTTTTCTGAGTTTTTCTTATTTACACCCAAAAGACATATCATCACGTCAAATAAGAAAAAAAGCAAATTTTTGGCTCAATTTATTTTTGTGATTTTTGAGTGTCTCAAAATGTATCATAATCTATATCATTTAAAAAAATTATGTTTTTGTCAAGTTATAAGCGTTTAATTTTGGATACGTTTCTAAAGCATCACTATTTCTTTACGTCACCGAAACAGGAAATCTTTTAAATAAAAACGGGTTAATCCGGTGTCTGTGAGTGTCATTTATTAATTAAGCAATCCTACAAGTGGTTGTGTGTTATCATAAAACAAGTCTTGTTGCTTCTGAATACATTTTCGTAATTTTGCGTGTTACCATTAATGTTATCGCAGTAGTAAAAGTGCTCGATGTTGAGGGCGGGGCAAACAGACACAAGCTCCTTAAGCCCCGCCCCTGTGATGAGCAGACAGCCTGACAGATTCAGATGTTCCAGTAGGGGGAGCCCTCCACGCCGAGACAGACACCTGCAATACACATCAATGTAATGTTAATTATCTTAAGCATATAAACTCACACAACTACTTTTTATGCATTGTCTGTACACATCCCAAGAAATCCCAGGATCGATCTTTTACTCTGCGTAACCCTCCACTACAATGAGAGCAAATCACTTGCATTTGCAACCAAACTTCACACCATGTGACAAAAATTTTAATATTTGGCAACTGGCTGGTATATGTTGACACTCAACAGTGAAGGAATTGTGCACTAAAGTGGAGAAGTATTCAGCGGAGACACCTTTTCACTGCGTTTTGAGATTAAAAGTTGTTTCGTGTAATGTAACGTGTGTCCAAAGACGAGATCCATGCAACCGATTTGTAAATTAATAATGTCACTTTTAATAACTTTTCTGTTATTTAGAGTCAAAAAAGGACAAAAAAACAACAACATTTAATTCAAATCCGGCATCGCACAGATGAGATAAAGCCATTCAAGTCTCTCGTTAACATGCGCTCAGAAATGCTGGTTGTCTTAAAGAGACAGTACCGCTTTTGAGCACATGTTCAACCAATCAAATGTTAATACCTTTAAATTATGCAAATATTATCATATTTATTAAATACATGGATTTGCTCATTTTTAAAAAGCTAAAATGTGACCAAAATGATGAAAAACTATCAAATATAATAATTAAAGTGTATATTTTCGTAAAGTACCTAGTTAGCAGTTCCCCTGAACAATTAACAGCATTAGCTGGGAGATCATTGCTTCCACATGTCCGCAAACGGGACATTCTAACTCAAATATACCCATATGAATCGACATCGAATCAGAATCGAATCTGGAAATCTGTATCGATACCCAGGCCTAGTGTTAACTTCATTAAATCTGTATTGAGTGACTGAAATCCTTTTCAAATCAAGGTTGAATTTTTGGCAAAATGAGATCTAACATTTTGTAAAGATTTTTTCAATAGTTCTGATGCCACAAAACCCTCATGGACAGGAAGATATTACCTTTTACAAACAAATGGTAAATGATCTGCACTTAAATAGCAAGGCGCTAGCCTGCCATTGGGAGCAATTTGGGGTTCAGTGTCTTGCCCAAGGACAGTTCGGCATGTGGAGTCGTGTGGGCCGGGAATCGATCCGCCAACCCTGTGATTAATGGCCGACCCGCTCCACCACCTGAACCACAGTCTTCAGTAACCTTATAAAAGCAGTTTTAATCTGTATGGAGAGGGTCCTCACATGGGGGCGGCCATATTATAGTCACATGACCAGCCAAATACTACTCACTTTATCTCAGTATTGGACACTTTCACTAATGGATTAAATTTCATTATATCGGATTGTGAATAGTGAATTTCTACAATGGGATTGGTAACTGAAAACTATTTTGTTTAAACGATACTGCATCCAGGCCACTAGGTGTCAGTGTAAGTCAAAGACAACAGAGTGAAAATTACTGACTGCACCTTTAAGTCATAGCGTTTACAAACAAAGAAAACTCAAACAATATCCAATACATTTAAAAGATTGGTTGCATTGTGAACTGAAGCATGTGAAGCGATATCATGGAACAACGTGAACGAGTGTATTTTTTTTAAATAGGTACGCAAACTTTCTCAGATAAGAACTCAATGGGAAGAAACTTTGGGGTGAATGAAACATGACAATAACAGACTTACATGGTGGAATAAATATGAGAGGTAAAAATGAGTAAACGTCAACAAAGACGGATTTTTCAATGGCCGATGCCGATAAATATAGAGTAGGCTGCAGACAACCAATATAATGGTGATTTATGTGATATAGCCTCATACAAACGTTACCGGCCGATGCCGATTATCTCAAAATGGCCTAAATAAGTTTGACTGAGAAACTGAACAAGCTAACATAGGAAAATGAGTGTTTGTTCTGTACCTCAGGCCGAGATCTGTGACCTGATAGCATCCCGACAGGCTGAGGAACCTAAGTGCCCGACAGGCTCCTGATTGGTCAGTCCCGTTGTGATGCTCAGGGCAAGAGTTGCCCTCAAATGAGCATTTAGTCCGAAAATCAATGCTGCCCCCAGTGGCCTGGAGGTGCGCCTCTCTTACAGTCCAGAGGGCCTTATCCGACGTACAGCAGGTGGAGTGACCACAGCGTGCATCTCCTATTGAGCCGTACTGCCAGTGGGCGGAGCTAATACCAGTCTTTAAGCCCAGCCTCCGGCTTCTCCTACAGCAGCAAGATCTGCCCCCTTCCTGCAGCTCTAAAAAAACACCCCTCCCACTTTCCTGAGCAGACACTCCCCCTCGCTTGCTCCAATCGGCTGCATCTTCGATGTCGGCGAGTTCAATGGGATCGAGAACCCACACGTGGGCGGGACCACAGCCTGAGCCACGCCCACCTGGCCTTCGCTTGAAAATAAGATCCTGGCAGCTGCGTCCCATTGGTGGAAGGGAATCCACATTCTGTAGTTTGATTGGAGAGGGCGGGGATTTCAGCAGCCTGGCTCTGCGATCGAAGCTGTTCTTAACGTATGTGGATTCCATTAAATTGCCCAAACCGAGGGACAGTAGCTTCAGCGTGCGGTCGGTGGTTTTGTCACAGCCCGACAGATCGAGGTGCTCAAGAGAACGACACATCCCAAACTCCGCCCAACTACAAAAACAAAGCAAAAACACTGAAATTAAATCGAGAAGCAGTGGTCGCAAACTAAGCAATGAACAAGTTCTGTAACATCATCATTATATGCAAGGAGGGGAGGAGCTTACCAGTCAAAGGCGGAGTCAGAGATGTCAGTCTGCGTGAGGTCCAGGTGAGTCAGATTCGGGCAGAAACTGAGGATCTGTCGCACCTGAGAGAGAAAATCAGCTAATCTTACCATCCCTCACTCATACACCGCAGCACACAAATATTCAGTTTGCAGGACCAATACGCACCATCTTACTGGAGACGGCCGAGCTGTATGCCAGGCTAAGCGAGCGCACAGACGGGCCAACGGTGGGTAGAAGGTTCTGGATTATTCCATCGAGCAGTTTCTTCTCTCTTTGGACCGCACTGATGGCTGGAGAATCCTCTGATGCTTCCTCTGAACACACAACACAAGCAAACTAATGAGCTACAGTGCAGGGGATCATGGGAAGTGTAGTTTAAATGTCGAGGAGTGGAGCCTCACCCGATTCGTCCACGTCTGCATCCTCGTCCCACTCCAGATAGGCTCGTCCTTCGTTCTGGATACTCTTCACCCATTCGTCATCCGGCTCCTGGTCCAGCTCACCCGGAGGACCACAGTAATAGTCACCTAGACAACAAACATGCATAAAAAGAGCAATTCTGGATAAATAAAGATACCGATTCACAGAACTGATTTTAAACTGGTACAGAGAAAGTGTTAGCTCACGTCTGGCCCAGCGTACAGGATACAGATGTCTCCAAAGCGAGCCCGTCTTGGCCACCTGCGCCCAGATACTGCACACCTGCCCACATCGACACAGATCCACTGGACTCAGATACCGAAAAACCCTCAACAGTACCTCCTGAGGCAGCGCGGAGATGGACACCCGGTCGCCGTCCTGCTCTGCTAAGAGACAACAGGAACACATACACATTAGACACATGAAGGACACACTGGACAGCTGGACCTCAAAGTGAAACTTAGACGTGTTGAGCCAGGGCACGAGGATGTGTCAAAAGGCATGCTCTGTATGGTCTGTCACAGGGGAAACTTCAGTTTTGCATCATACGACAACACTTTCAGGATGTTGAGAAATTCTGTGAAAACATGAAACTGCAACAGCTGCTAAGGTTTCTCCTTCAGTGCAATCTACAGGATTTTTCACTTGTTTTACTGTAAAAATCAAAGGTCTGATCACTTAGAATAGCGATAACACACCACTCCTCGTATCATATCTGTAACACAAATATGAACAAAAGAAATAGTGATGCTTTAGAAAATACCACTAATAACATTTTGGACCTTTTCTCTCCGATCACAAATTTTATAGTCCAAAATCTGGGTTTAACTCATATTTTAGACTTTGCAGTAGAGGTCGACCAATAGTGGATTTTGCCTAAACCGATAACTAAGGTGGTGGAAAAGGTCGATAACCGATTAATTGACCAATTTTTTATTGATTTATAGAATGTTAAGAAAAGTCTTTCCTTACTCTGACAGGCAGGGACTTATGGGGCTTTTCCACTGCACGGTACAGCTCGACTAAACTCTGCTCACTTTTTTGGGGGGTTTTCCACTGTGGATAGTACCTGGTACCTGATACTGTTTTAGTACCACCTCGGTCGAGGTTCCAAGCGAGCCGAGCCGATACTAAATGTGACGTCAAAATCCCACAGATCACTGATTGGTCAGAGAGAATCGTCACTACCAGCGTCACTGGATTTACAACACGGGACTTTCGAATTGTAAAGAGAAATGGCTGTGCGCAAAACCACACCGTGGTCAATAACGAGGTGCTATACAACCTCTATTTAGACTAATTAAAGCTTTAGAAAATGTTCTTTATGGCCCATATTGAGTTTTTAAAGTCAGAAGACACTGTAAATATGACTCGAGGATTGCACACATTATGAGTTTCAGAATAACGGCCCTCTCACATGACATACGTCAATGTTTCCCAATGCACTGAACTCTACAGAGCGAGGATTCATACTTCAGCTCTACCTAATATAAACATAAATATCCAATCTTGCAGGATTCCGATAAATAACAAATCACTATCTAATGCATCTCTAATCAAATCCTGATTGATAAAATCAAGTCTCGCCTTACATAATTTCCGGAAATATCTCACATAATGGAATTCAAATATGTTGTGAATGATGTTTCATGTTGTGTTTTAACTCTAGTGGTCTCACCGTCTTCAGTCTTCTCGTGGTCGGAGTATTTGAAGGCCTTGTGCAGCTCCTCAGCTTGACTCCACAGGTTCAATCCCTTCAGCACATCAGCTGCGG
This sequence comes from Xyrauchen texanus, assembly GCF_025860055.1. Classification (NCBI taxonomy): domain Eukaryota; kingdom Metazoa; phylum Chordata; class Actinopteri; order Cypriniformes; family Catostomidae; genus Xyrauchen; species Xyrauchen texanus. The sequence goes on from NC_068300.1 coordinate 3,687,024, forward strand.
AGCTCCAGGACCGATTGCAGCAGTGCTGCTGTATTACCTGCCTCTTAATGTCCTTCAGCTCCTCGTACGTGAAATACTCCATCAACATCGGCTGATAAACCTTATAACAAACAAACAAACAATACCAATTCACTAGAGTTTTACAGGAATATCCTGGATTACTTAAAACTGAAAGTGTTTGTTCACACCCAAAATGAAAATTCTGTAATTTCATTGCAATTCTGTCAACTTTCATTTTCAATTAATGTCATTTAAAAGTTCATCTCACCTCCTCTTCCTCCTTCATGTGAGGAAGGAAATCCTGAGTGAACGCCTCTAAACGCTCCTTCAGCTGTTGCGCATAATTCAGCTGCTCATACTCGCTCTGACATCACAAAGACGGAGAGAACATGAAATTAAAATTCACACTATTGACATTCTCCTGTTAATAAATTGTCCTGTTGCACATGATTCATCAGTGCTCATTATTCTAATGGAAAACATGTATAAATAATAGGTAAAAACATTAACCAATATGATCATATAGTAAAATTGACAGTCTTTCTCTTTTACAAAAACGGGCCAAAAACATTGATGACTTGTCCAATCAAAGGCCCTCTAGAATGACCCTACCCCTAATATCACATGCAACATTATTTAACCCATGGTTAACAGCAGTAATACAATCAAAGCCAATTAGAAGTTTAAAAAAAATTGGGCCTTGTGATTTTCGTGATGCGGAAAACACGTGTGGAATTGCGCAATCCATTCAAAAATGGAATTTACTATAAAAAACGAAGGAATTTGACATATTTAAGATTATGTAATGAAAGCACAATTTATCGAATTAAAACCTCAATATGTCTTCGTGTGATAATTAACCCACAAAAGGCTGTGATTTAACTAAATATATATATATATAGTCTGCATGTGCTGTGCACTTCAAAGTGAATAGCTGCGTTTCTACTACTGGGCCAAATTAGGGCGTGCCAGGGCAATCTGCGTTCCCACTGGCCTTTGGCTCATACCGATTATCCTTGGGCCAAAGAAGGACAACTAGGGAGTGAGGCGGAGTCAATGTCAAAGGCTAGCCAGCATGTGTATCCAAGCACTCAACGGTACCGTAGAAGTCAATGGACAAACCGGGTGCCTAAAGAAATAACTTTCCACGGTTTGAGATAATGGACATTGTGCTGGGACATAGTCCCGCTGTTAGTGGAGAGACCAATCGGGACACCATGGCAGTTACAGTCGGCGAATTGTCAACGCTAACTTATCTTGCTAGCTAGCTAATATTTACAAACGATACAACTACTCGATTGTCTAGATAACATGATACCTCATCTTGAGCTTCCCTATTGCTTGTAAAACGGGTTGGCACCAGGGTGGCGTGTTTTAGGGCTACTGGCATAATGGTGGGAACGCAGCTCGAGGTCTGAGGCTATTGACCCTGGTTGGCCAGTTGATAGCCATGGCGATAGTGGAAAAGCGGCTAATGTGTGAAGAAAGCCAAGTTAAGTGAAGTTAATTACTTTACATAATTACCTAAGTTTTGGAGATGCCATTACTCATTTCATTTGAGTAAAGTCAACATATTAGTGTTTACAGTGCAATGTTTGGGCAGCATTTTCCATTCCTTGATGCATAATCAAGGAAGGTTTATTGACGATTAAAACATTATCAGTTTAATTTTTACTGAACTGAATCATCAAAGAGCACATTTAAAGTACACTTTAAATACCTTATTATTATATTTTGTCCCATGACGAGCACCCATGATGAGCACCCTCTCTCTGAACCTTAGAATTACAGTAAACAGGCCGTTTTTTTGCAACTGATTATTAAATGACCAGTTTTTTGACTGGCGAACCAGTTACCAGCATAGCTCATCCTAAATAGGTGTTGGTGTGTAAATGAGAGCGGTCATTAGAGGTTGACCGATAGCGGATTCTATGGAGGGCAAAACATGCAAAAATAATAAATAAATACATAAAGAAATAAATGTAATAATAAATGTAATAAGAAAATATATGTCTTGATAAAACAAATATAAATCGTTTTTAATGAAAGTTATTCCTGAATTTATTTGTGTATGAATTTTCCCTTTATTTATCATTTTCTCTTTTTATTTATTATTTTCTCTTTATTTTTATTCTTTAAAACTTTTTTTATTATTTCATTAGTTTTTTATTATTATTATTTATTTATGCATTCATTTATTTTATATTTATTTATTCCCACATGTATTTATTTCTATATTTAAATATTCCCACATTTATTTATTTTTGTATTTATTCTTACATTTCTGTCTCTTGTATGATAATGATGTGGGCGGGGTCTGCTTACCATTGGCTTATTGTAGATTGAAGCTTGTGCTCGATTACTCTGGACTTGTTTTGATGTGACATTAGGTCATATATATCGTGTAAACTAAAGCTATTTGTGGGGCTAAAAACATAAGAGCTTACGTCAATCCAATATGTATTGGTTATACTACAATCACAAAATAAATGGGGATCTGTTTCTTCAACAAAACCACAAAATGAGCAAGTTTCATAAATGATATGATTTAACCTTGTCCTTTTCTTTTTTTTTTCTGTGTATATAACTTCATATTTTGATGTCTGCAGATCCATAATATTGTTTTCTGTTGTTATGATTGTTATTGTAAAAGATACAACCATGCTTCATTTCCCTGATCGTTTATGCATGTTATAGCTGACGCTTCATATCTAGAGAGTTGAGCGACATGCTAATGAAGTGGATAATCACGCATCAAATGACTGTTTAATTTAGAGTAGAGGTGCTGATTGATGTTTTAGGAGAGCTGTATGCCGGTATGAATGTTGAAGCACATCCTGGATTGTTAAACTCTCTGCAAAACGTTTCCCTGCATATTCTAAATCTGTAAGAATCAGGGGGTGCTGAGGTGGGACGTCCATCTGCTCCTGATAAGTACTATTGAGCTCTCGACCAATGATGCACTGGAGCTCCGCAAGGACCGCCTCCCTCATTTACATGTTGCACACAGAAAAGTAAAAATAAATACATGTATCAATAAATAAATATATATGGGAATATATAAATATAAAAAATAAATTAACACATAAATAAAAAAATATGCAAAATAAATGAATAAATAATTAAAGCTAAAAAGAATAAAAATAAAGTTAAAAATAAATATAGAAAATAATAAAGGAATAAAGTCATACAATAATAAATTCAGGAATAAATATAATTAAAAACAAATTATATTTGTTTTATCAAGACATTTAGTCCTTTATTATTACATTTATTTATTTATTATTTATGCCGGTTTGGGCCTCCATAGACCGATAGCGGATGCTGCCGATACCACAAGCAAGCTGATAACCGATTATTCGGCCGATAGTTTTTTGTATTTTTATCGATTTATAGAATGATGAAACATTTCTTAGTCTTTCCTTACTATGTTGGGCACAAACACGGAGGATACAAATGAATTTAACCCCAAAAGCAGTTTATTGTGCAACCACAGTCCCAATAATGGTGCAAATCACTGGACTATTAACTATAAACAAGCCCGAAATACACCGGGCACTTGGCTTTGTTACAATGCTCTATATGTTAGCAATTAGCAAATGAAGCTTTTTATTGCACGAGTTTTGCTTATACAGTGTAAATATAAATATATTTCACAAGATGAGGAATAAAAAAAAAAACAATTGGCAACTATCGGTAGGGATTTTTGCAGATAGCCAGCAACTATTGGCACCGATTAATTGGTCTACCTCTAGCAGTCATTTGTTAATAAAATTATATCTGAATGATTCGTTTTTGTATTTGGTTTCAATAAATGGTCTGGGTGGACTGGAAGTGTTTTGGGTTCGGAAAGTTACAGTATGTCACACTGTACATCAAACTATCTTTCAACAGAAAATCCAGTTTATCACAGGATATGACATCAGCGACCAACAATGACATCAACTAGATCTGCGTCACACCAGGGCTAATAGTCCTTCGGTCTGACCACAGAAAGTCCAGTAAGCGTCAGTAATTACCAGTGCTCCGGTCTGGATCACCTCACTTCACAGCCAGAACCATACTCGACCTGAACATGCACTCCTTGATGAACTGAGTTTGGACTCATTTCGGAATGCAAGGATGCATGAAACTGAGCTTGTGTAGCTTGAAGCGTTTGTTTTAACTATAACTACGTCTGTAGTTGAATTTCATTTCATCACACACCTTAACACTGCGGAGCCCCTTCTCGAAGAGCGACAGCATCTCGGAGAGCTTGTTGTCGGCGTGCACGTGGTACACCGTGTGACTGCGCTGCTGCAGCAGTGCGATGATGCATTCGTTCTCGATCTGCTCGTGCATCTTGAACTCCTTGAATGTCGCGAGCAGCGACTGCAGAAACGAGCGGAAATCTCTGTCGTTGGAGAAGTTGGTGTTCGACAGCTGTCGGTGGAAACACACAAAAATGGTTCATTAAATAGGGTACAATAATAATTCAGGACATCTGAATAGTTAAAGGTGAAGTGTGTCATTTCTGAGAAAGAAAGACAGAAAAGAGATAGATTAGAAACAAATAGCGGAGATCCTCCAGCACCAGCCACAGAGAAGAAAAAAACTAAACTATTGGCATATATTTTTGTCGATAAACAAGTTACAAAAAGCAACTCTCGGCCCAGATTAATCGGTAACACCGGTAAATAGGCCTATCTCTATACTTGTCTACATTTAGAGTTGAGTTTGAAGAGTCTTGGCCATTTCATCATGCCGTCAATGTACACCGATCAGCCTCAACATTAAAACCACCTACACCTACATATTGTGCTGGTCCCCCTCGTGCCACCAAAACAGCGCCAACCCACATGCCATTCTGAGATGATACTCTTCTCAGCACAATTGTACAGAGTGGTTATCCGTGTTACCGTAGACTTTGTCAGTTCAAACCAATCTGGCCATTCTCCGTTGACCAAGGTTTTGGTGCCGAGGTGTTTCCAATGGCAGAACTGCCGTTCACGTGATGTTTTTTTTGGTTTTTGGCACCATTCGGAGTAAATTTTAGAGACTTTTGTGCGAGAAAATCCCAGAAATACTCAAACCAGCCCGTCTGGCACCAACAATCATCCATGTGAATATCCAATCAGCCAATCGTGTGGCTGCAGTGCATCAAATCATGCAGATACGGGTCAGGAGCTTCAGTTAATCAGAATGGGGGAAACATGTGACCGTGGCATTATTGATGGTGCCAGATGGGCCGGTTTGAGCGTTTCTGTAACCGCTGATCTCCTGGGATTTTCACGCACAACAGTCTTTAATTTACCATTTTTAGGGAGCTTTCACACAGGGCACGTTTGTCCGATTGTTCCCGGTGCTTTTGGTGCCATTATGAACAGGAGAGTGAAAGACAACTGCGTGTATGTGCGCTTCATGGCGTAACTCATCAGATGTCCAGGGGAAGACGGCTTGCTGCTGCTCGCAAACGCCGTTTTTTGAGGAGACGCTTGCTGCATGCAAGGAATTAATTTGCATCTTTGTTTGCACTGTACGCTTACTCACGCTCAAGTGAAGTTATCGGCACATTATACCCTATATTTATAACCTATAATAGTATTTATAAGGTGCATAGATAGACAGACAGACAGTATTTATAGCGTTGATTGTACTTGTATGCCATTGTGGTGTCATTACTTTTTTGGGACTTTCAGGGATGCGTGGATCCTTGTGGATCCTCATGTGTTGTCGAAACGAAAGATGTCGTCATCGGCTAAATCGCATGCGCAGGTTACTTTACTTCCTGAAGGAGTGCGCACCATAGTCCGAGTTGCTTTCACATTCACACGAATCGTGCTACAGTTCAATTGCAACTGAACTCAGAACACCTCCTACAGGTAGTCTTGGGTTCGGTACCGCTGGGCGCACCCCAGTCCGCAAGACAGCTTTCACATAACCAATTTTTCATGCAAACTGTGCTCCGTTGCGAACTAAACTGCAGAACAGTCTGAAGGTCTGTACCAAGTTTGGTGATTGTAGCTTGAAAGATCACCGTTAAAAATTCGGGAAAAACCCTAAATCATGTCTGAAGAATAACAGACTGCTTTCAAACAGGTTTATCCAACACTCGCCCCATGTCCACGATTCAGTGGAATCAACCAGCAAATGGCGTACTCATAGTTCACAGCACATTAAAGTGGGACAAGAGAACGTTTTAACCTTGTGCGACACCGCGTCCACATGCATGGACGCTGTATTTTGGTTTCGCTATACGCAATGCATAATTTAAAAGTCTGGACTGTCCGCACTGAGGATGACTTTTACAGGCACAGAGCCAACAAAAGTCCCTCTGGCAAGCAACCTCTTTCATTTTTTCCTTCAAACCTGTTTGGGTGTAATGAGTAGCGTCTCTAGTTTTGTTTGATATGCCACATATGCGATTAAAGACGCTGACTACCACACTGAGTGACTCCAGCCAGGTCTCCTAAGCAACCAAATTGGCCCGGTTGCTAGGGAGGGTAGAGTCACATGGGTAACCTCCTCGTGGTCCCTATAACGTGGTTCTCGCTCTCGGTGGGGCGTGTGGTGAGTCGTGCGTGGATGTTGCGGAGAATAGCGTGAAGCCTCCACACGCGCTACGTCTCCACGGTAACGCGCTCAACGAGCCACGTGATAAGATGCGCGGATTGACGGTCTCAGACGCGGAGGCAATATATTCTGTGGAAGGGACAGGACTAAAAAATTATCAACTGATAATTGCATTCGCTCCGAATGTAATGATAGGATGTCCTTCCTGTCTGTCAATCTATATTTGCATACCGCCGCGCAACTTGTTCGCGCAGATATTTACACGTCATCAGAGAGAGCGCGAGAATGAGAGGCGAACCACAGCTAGCTAATGTTCCTCCTGAACCACCAGTAAAACGAAACAAGAAAAGACAGTTTTAGAAACTTCTACAACGAAAAAAAAAAAAAAACGCCTGGCGCTTAAGACTCTGCTCCGTGTGTGTGATAGGGGAGGCGTGGCTTTGGAGACACCTCTGAAGCGAGGCGGGCTCTATGCTTTCAAAGCTAGCTTACTAACGGCTAGCCTCTCTGGATTACACACCCTAGCTTTAATGAGTTCATCTTTATATGGAGTTAGGCTGGAAATAAGGTGCATTTCAAACTGTTCTGAGACCAGTGATGACAGACAACACACTGGAGGTTAAGTCATTCACTAAATAGGGAGCAAGGGAGCATCCTATAGCTCTATATAGTGAAATGCATTCACTCCTAAAAACAGATCAAAAGTTCAGTTTCAGGCTGCAGATGATGTTTGGATCACTCAACATGTTTGACACACATGGGACGATGATAATCAGTACATAGACTCAACATTTATAATGCATCATTTTATTTTAACATGGTTGGCTGTGATTGGACGATGCATGTTTATTATTTAGCAGTCACGTGGGGGTCTTGGGAAATTAAAGGTACAACGTACACATTTAAATATGAATGAAAACATACTTTTCGGATAGATACACTGAATATGGTGAAATACAAAACTAAGTGTGAGAATCTCCCCACAACTCATATTATTAATATTATGTTAAAAAAAAGACAAAATAAAGTGTAAAAGCGGAAAACAATTCAGATCATAGATCAAGATGAGATCAGACTCAAATCTATCAGATCGTGTTTGTATTAAACATGGCTTTTTTTTTTTTTTTTACTGTTATACAGATTAGATATCAGAGTTTTAGTGTTTACATTTAATAAAAATAGAAAAATAAAGTGTACAGATCTGAGAACAGACATTTATAATAAACTCTCGTATCTGTTAATTAGATCGGATCAAAAAAATAATAATAAACATTAAGCCTGCAGTCTGTTTTTAGAACAGATCTGAGATCAGACAGTCATCTTAAACGCTCATAAGCCCCATCCATTAGTTCACGCAGCTTAGAATGGGTTTAAAGGTTTATGTTCCATTACATAAAGCTGCAATAAAGTGTCAGTGCTGATCTGAGATCAGATCATTCTCAGACGTTGACGTTACACTCCAGCCTCTGTCTATTAGCCGTGTGGCTAACATAAGCTCTCCCCAAACTAAAACACACCAAATGACTCCTCAGAAACCCCGACAGGGGGTACATTTACACATATAAGTGATGAGAGACGAACCTTTTCGCTGTAGAGCCCCACCAGCTGCTTCATGCGCCAGTGCGGCCCTGTAAAAACATCCACCTCATCGGGAAACGGAGCCATCGCGCCTCCATCAGCTCCAACTGCACACCGGGCGCCAGATCCTCGCTACAAAAACCCTCATCAACTGCACTTAAAACGCCTACACAAAAATACCATCCATCCATCCATCGTCAACCGCTTATCCTGTGTACAGGGTCGCGGGGGGCTGGAGCCTATCCCAGCTAACATTGGGCAAAAGGCGGGGGACACCCTGGACAGGTCGCCAGTCCATCGCAGGGCCACACATAGAATCACCTCCACGGCAATTTTTTGGAGACACCAATTAATCTAGCCTGCATGACTTTTGGATGGTGGGAGGAAGCCAGAGTACCCGGAGAGAACCCACACAGACACGGGGAGAACATGCAAACTCCACACAGAAAGGCTGGGGCAACCAGGGTTTGAACCCACAACCATCTTGCTGTGAGGCAACAGTGCTAACCGCTGCACCGCCGTGCCGCCCTTACACAAAAAATACAATAAATGAAATTAAAAACCCTCCTTAACCGCATAAAAAGCAAAAAATAAACCTTCAAAAATAAAATAAAACTCCTCAACAGCACACAAAACAAAAACACCTGTTAAAAAAAAAACTAATAAAATAAGTTCAAATAAAATAAAAACAAGTTCAAATTGTTTTATTATTATTTATTTATTCATGTATTATTATTTAGTATAAAATAAAATAATAACGTTCCTCAACAGCACACAAAGCAAAAAATTTAATTTCATTTAATAAATAAAATAAAAAAACCTACTCAAAATCACACACACCTTACATTAATAATAAAAAATAATTTAAAATGAAATAATAACGCTCCTCAACAGAACACAAAATAAAAAATTATAATAAAATTAAATAAAACACTCCTCAACAGAGCACATGAAATAAATAAAATAATTAAATAGAATCAAATAAAAAAAAACAACTCAACAGAATAAAAAAACAAAAACATCTACTAACATCAAATAAATAAAAAATAGTATAAAATAAAATAATAACGCGCCTCAGTGGCACACAAAATAAAAACAGCTGTCAAAAAATAAATAAAATAAGTTAAAATAAAATATAAACAAGTTCAAAATTTGTATTATTATTAATTATTATTTTATTATTAGAATACACATCATGCCTGTCCTTCGGCTTAACAAACATATATTATAATGTTACATTTCTTGAAGTGTACCGTGCACGCACCGTCAAATTAATATATAACAGGAGCCAAGTGGATCTGGCAACATAAAAGACGTCATCACGTCTACGTGCGCAGCAACATGTACAAGGAGGAGAAAACATGGGGCGGGGAACCAATCGAAAGTGATCATCCCTATGCCCTACTCACTACGAAGGACAGAGCTCTTTATGTGGGCACTCTGAAGGGAGCATGACATTACAGTTTGAATGTAGCCGTCACAAAAAGTCTTGTGAAAGGGCTGTTTATGAAATAATCAGCTTCCTTACTTTTGTTTGGAACGACACTTCGAGTGGCGTCCTCTACTCGAAGTGCCCTTAAAGGGCGCAAACATGCTGTTTGACAAACACCCCATGGTCGAGTCTAGAAGAGATCCCTCGCAGGTCACTTTCTCGCGCATGCGCATTCTGTTATGTTGCTTTCGCCTTAGCTTTTCCGCCTGCATCACAGCGTGTAAATACTTGTATGACCATATATAGCCTACATAAAAATTTATGTTTTTTTATTTATTTGTGTAATATTGTGTGTTTTTCCGTGTAGAGTGAAATTGTTTTCCTACTTAGAAATATAAATTATTTGATATCACGAGACAATGCACCATAGACAGCAGTTAAGGGCAAAAAAAGAAAACAAGAGCATAAAAACTACCAGGGGTGCAATAACATGCAGTCTTCTCACAAAGTTTAATTGCATAAGTTACATTTAAATGTATATACAAATATTAATTACGTTTAGCAGGGAAATAAATATGCAAATTATAGTTTCTCCAGGAATGCTTGCGTGTCAGACGTTGGAAATGTCCCGCCCCTTACTGAAACGGAAGATATGATTGGTTAATATCCAATCGCGTCTGAAATGAACGTTCTGATTGGTGGATCAGCTCAGTCCTACTGTCTGTCTCGTCAGTGCTCCCCAGTGCATCTCTGAGCGGGTTTAGAGATAAGTATATATGTATATATTTTTAAATAATAATAATAATAAAACACAATTCACTCAAAAGTGCTGCGGCATCGCGTTATTATATTGAAAAAGTTCCGGGTCAAATGCTCGTTGTTCTGGTGGTTATTTCATGTGGGCATCGGTAAAATCCTAAAACTGATAGTCGAATACGACGTGTATAAGCCCTAGACTACACCAATCTGTTTCTCTGATCGTCTCTCATGACCTCTACAAGGCGCTGATCCCTCTTGTTTGAACGAGTCTTGTGACGTCACAGGCGCGCGTCTGCTTGTGTTTTTCAAGTATTTGCTAATATAAACTAATCCATTTTATTTCACTTTTGAAGCTTATGATTATTGTTCGGGATATGAGAACACAACAACTGTGGGGGTGTTCTCATTTATTATCCCCCCCCCCCAGTCAACAACTTTGGGGGTGTTCTCACTTATTACCCCCCCAGTCAACAAATTTGGGGGTGTTCTCATTTATTAATAAGCATGCAACTTTATAAGATAATATTAAATTACCCCCCCCCAGTCAACAAAATTGGGGGTGTTCTCATTTATTACCCCCCCCAGTCAACAACTTTGGGGGTGTTCTCACTTATTATCCCCCCCAGTCAACAAAATTGGGGGTGTTCTCATTTATTATCCCGCCCCCAGTCAACAACTTTGGGGGTGTTCTCATTTATTAATAAGCATGCAACTTTATAAGATAATATTAAATTACCCCCCTCCAGTCAACAAATTTGGGGGTGTTCTCATTTATTATCCCCCCCAGGCAACAGATTTGGGGGTGTTCTCATTTATTATCCCCACCAGTCAACAAAATTGGGGGTGTTCTCATTTATTATCCCCCCCAGTCAACAAATTTGGGGGTGTTCTCATTTATTATCCCCACCAGTCAACAAAATTGGGGGTGTTCTCATTTATTACCCCCTCCCAGTCAACAACTTTGGGGGTGTTCTCATTTATTACCCCCCTGTCAACAAAATTGGGGGTGTTCTCATTTATTATCCCCCCCAGTCAACAAAATTGGGGGTGTTCTCATTTATTATCCCCCCCAGTCAACAACTTTGGGGGTGTTCTCATTTATTATCCCCCCCAGTCAACAAATTTGGGGGTGTTCTCATTTATTATCCCCCCCAGTCAACAAATTTGGGGGTGTTCTCATTTATTATCCCGCCCCCAGTCAACAAATTTGGGGGTGTTCTCATTTATTATCCCCCCCCAGTCAACAAATTTGGGGGTGTTCTCATTTATTATCCCCCCCAGTCAACAAAATTGGGGGTGTTCTCACTTATTATCCCCCCCAGTCAACAAATTTGGGGGTGTTCTCATTTATCCCCCCCAGTCAACAAATTTGGGGGTGTTCTCATTTATTATCCCCCCCAGTCAACAAATTTGGGGGTGTTCTCATTTATTATCCCCCCCAGTCAACAAAATTGGGGGTGTTCTCACTTATTATCCCCCCCCAGTCAACAACTTTGGGGGTGTTCTCACTTATTATCCCCCCCAGTCAACAACTTTGGGGGTGTTCTCATTTATTATCCCCCCCAGTCAACAAAATTGGGGGTGTTCTCATTTATTACCCCCCCCAGTCAACAACTTTGGGGGTGTTCTCACTTATTATCCCCCCCAGTCAACAACTTTGGGGGTGTTCTCATTTATTATCCCCCCAGTCAACAAAATTGGGGGTGTTCTCATTTATTACCCCCCCCAGTCAACAACTTTGGGGGTGTTCTCATTTATTACCCCCCAGTCAACAAAATTGGGGGTGTTCTCATTTATTACCCCCCCCAGTCAACAACTTTGGGGGTGTTCTCACTTATTATCCCCCCCAGTCAACAACTTTGGGGGTGTTCTCACTTATTATCCCCCCCAGTCAACAAATTTGGGGGTGTTATCATTTATTGTCCCCCCAGTCAACAAAATTGGGGGTGTTCTCATTTAATACCCCCCCCCAGTCAACAACTTTGGGGGTGTTCTCACTTATTATCCCCCCCAGTCAACAACTTTGGGGGTGTTCTCACTTATTATCCCCCCCAGCCAACAAATTTGGGGGTGTTATCATTTATTATCCCCCCCCCCCAGTCAACAACTTTGGGGGTGTTCTCATTTATTATCCCCCCCAGTCAACAAATTTGGGGGTGTTCTCATTTATTATCCCCCCAGTCAACAAATTTGGGGGTGTTCTCATTTATTACCCCCCCACCCCAGTCAACAACTTTGGGGGTGTTCTCATTTATTATCCCCCCAGTCAACAAATTTGGGGGTGTTCTCATTTATTAAACCCCCCCAGTCAACAAAATTGGGGGTGTTCTCATTTATTACCCCCCCACCCCAGTCAACAACTTTGGGGGTGTTCTCACTTATTATCCCCCCCCCAGTCAACAAATTTGGGGGTGTTCTCATTTATTATCCCCCCCAGTCAACAAATTTGGGGGTGTTCTCATTTATTATCCCCCCCAGTCAACAAAATTGGGGGTGTTCTCATTTATTACTCCCCCCCCCAGTCAACAACTTTGGGGGTGTTATCATTTATTCCCCGTCAACAAAATTGGGGGTGTTCTCATTTATTACCCCCCCCCCAGTCAACAAATTTGGGGGTGTTCTCATTTATTATCCCCCCCAGTCAACAAAATTGGGGGTGTTCTCATTTATTACTCCCCCCCCAGTCAACAACTTTGGGGGTGTTATCATTTATTACCCCGTCAACAAAATTGGGTGTGTTCTCATTTATTAATAAGCATGTAACTTTATAAGATAATATTAAATTACCCCCCTCCAGTCAACAAATTTGGGGGTGTTCTCATTTATTATCCCCCCCAGTCAACAAAATTGGGGGTGTTCTCATTTATTACCCCCCCACCCCAGTCAACAACTTTGGGGGTGTTCTCATTTATTATCCCCCCAGTCAACAAATTTGGGGGTGTTCTCATTTATTAAACCCCCCCAGTCAACAAAATTGGGGGTGTTCTCATTTATTACCCCCCCACCCCAGTCAACAACTTTGGGGGTGTTCTCACTTATTATCCCCCCCCCAGTCAACAAATTTGGGGGTGTTCTCATTTATTATCCCCCAGTCAACAAATTTGGGGGTGTTCTCATTTATTATCCCCCAGTCAACAAAATTGGGGGTGTTCTCATTTATTACTCCCCCAGTCAACAACTTTGGGGGTGTTATCATTTATTCCCCGTCAACAAAATTGGGGGTGTTCTCATTTATTACCCCCCCCCCAGTCAACAAATTTGGGGGTGTTCTCATTTATTATCCCCCCCAGTCAACAACTTTGGGGGTGTTATCATTTATTACTCCCCCCCCCAGTCAACAACTTTGGGGGTGTTATCATTTATTCCCCCCCCCCCGTCAACAAAATTGGGGGTGTTCTCATTTATTACCCCCCCCCCAGTCAACAAATTTGGGGGTGTTCTCATTTATTACCCCCCTCCAGTCAACAAAATTGGGGGTGTTCTCATTTATTATCCCCCCCACCCAGTCAACAAATTTGGGGGTGTTCTCATTTATTGTCCCCCCCAGTCAACAAAATTGGGGGTGTTCTCATTTATTACTCCCCCCCCCAGTCAACAAATTTGGGGGTGTTCTCATTTATTATCCCCCCCAGTCAACAAATTTGGGGGTGTTCTCATTTATTACCCCCCCCGTCAACAACTTTGGGGGTGTTCTCATTTATTAATAAGCATGCAACTTTATAAGATAATATTAAATGAGAAACATTGATTATTTGCACTTTTAAAACTTAATGTCACACAACAAGCCCATTTAAAATAAAGAGCTTTAAACTAGTGAAGAGTCACTGTATATAAAATGAACACTTCTCCAATCCTTAAATAGCTTTACCCAAAACCTTGATGTTATGCATTGACTAACAATTAGCATATTCTCCAGTGATTGTAAGCGACCACAAGAGACGTTATTATTTTAGAGCATATATTTGTATTAACTGCAACAAAATCATGATTATTCATCTGGAAGGTAATAAGACACAATGCAAGGTGAAAAAAACAACTACACAAAGTTATAATGAACCTTTGCATTAACAAACAAGTAAATATTGTTTGATTTTACAGGTATGTAATTCAGCATGATTTTGGGTAATCCCAACAAGGAAACCTAATATGCATTTCCTCAAACCCCTGCCAGAATCTCACCAGAGTACACATCTTTAATCAACATTTAAAACAAATACAGGAATGAGAGATAAGCCATTGACCTATAGTCAAATAGAAACACGTCCATACGGTTTATACTTCTTTAGCGGTGACAATAGTGTTTGAACACGACTGTCGGTCCTTTGAGTTTGTGTCGAACACAAAATCATACGTTTAACCCAAAACGACACAGAAAGATTAAATCAGAAAATCACATCTGATTTAAAGTTTCTCACTAAAGCACAGAAATCTGACTACAATCAGAGGGAGGAAGCTTTTTAAATGTGCATATTGGCACAACACCAAATACACTCTTATAGGATATCCTGGCAATTCATTTCAGTCCGATTCATGAGATAGTAGATGATGCTTGAAGCCTCTCTCTTCCTGGACCATCATTTAAACTGCAGTGCTGCAGTGGATCATCCAGACCAGAGGGGGCGTCGTAACGCTTAACTGACTCCCTGCAGCATTTCCTCGATCTCACGGTCCCAGTTGTCGTCTCGATTTTCTGGGTCAACGACCACCTCGTATTCCTGCAGCTCCTGTTGTAGCTCCTTCTCCCAATCAGCCGTCTCTTCTGTCAGAACAAAAGATAACGCAAGCGTTAAACAGCCAATCATAACCAAGGTCATTTACATTTAGGCTCTGTCCCAAACCGGAGTAAAGTGCTACGTTGGTAAGCATTTTGAGTTGCTGCTTATGTAGCACAAATCAAATCAGCCACTTCCAGTGGTCCCAGTTAGGATGCTGCCGTAAGGCAAAGTATACATCAGGTTTCCAGATGCGTGTAACACATGCGCACTACGACAACTTTGATGGCCGCGGCAGGTGCATTCGTTGAGGGCACATAAAGACGTGAGTTTGTATGCGCGGACTGTCCGTATGCAGCTTGGTTTAGTACTCACACTGTCAGTCCGCGCATACTGTGCTGAGACGTACCATCACGCGCAAAACACCCATCTATACGCGTTGTCGCGCCTGCTGTTGACTGTCGCATCCAGCCTCGTTTTTCTAGACACAGGGACTGGGAATGGGAATGGCAGGCGTGAAGTGCAAGACGGGTTTCTGCATATCTAGAGAAACTAAATTAAGCATATGGACAGTCGGCACGTACTGTGCTGATGACGGAATCTGAGACACGTGTCTTTGTACGCAATGCGCGCACAACACATACCGACACTCGGATCACCCGAGCCTCTGCACGTCATTGCATCTGCCGTTGATTATCCGCATGTCTAAAAAAACTAGGCTTGGACAGTCAAAGGCAGGCACGACAACGTGCAAAGATGGCGGTTTTCAGCATGGCAGTACGTCTCACACGTCGCTAGTGCTGCAACTAACTATTATTTTGATAATCGATTAAACCAACGATATTTTGCGATTATTGCAGCGATTAATCATCAGCTCTTACTCGATTATTCGGTAATTATTGCAGCGATTAATCATCAGCTCTTACTCGATTATTCGGTAATTATTGCTGCGGTTAATCATCAGCTCTTACTCGATTATTCAGTAATTATTGCAGTGATTAATCATCAGCTCTTACTCGATTATTCGGTAATTATTGCTGCGGTTAATCATCAGCTCTTACTCGATTATTCGGTAATTATTGCAACGATTAATCATCAGCTCTTACTCGATTATTCAGTAATTATTGCAGCGGTTAATCATCAGCTCTTACTCGATTATTCGGTAATTATTGCAACGATTAATCATCAGCTCTTACTCGATTATTCGGTAATTATTGCAGCGATTAATCATCAGCTCTTACTCGATTATTCGGTAATTATTGCAGCGATTGATCATCAGCTCTTACTCGATTATTCGGTAATTATTGCAGCGATTAATCATCAGCTCTTACTCGATTATTCGGTAATTATTGCAACGATTAATCATCAGCTCTTACTCGATTATTCGGTAATTATTGCTGCGGTTAATCATCAGCTCTTACTCGATTATTCAGTAATTATTGCAGTGATTAATCATCAGCTCTTACTCGATTATTCGGTAATTATTGCAGCGATTAATCATCAGCTCTTACTCGATTATTCGGTAATTATTGCTGCGGTTAATCATCAGCTCTTACTCGATTATTCAGTAATTATTGCAGTGATTAATCATCAGCTCTTACTCGATTATTCGGTAATTATTGCAACGATTAATCATCAGCTCTTACTCGATTATTCGGTGATTATTGCAGTGATTAATCATCAGCTCTTACTCGATTATTCGGTAATTATTGCAACGATTAATCATCAGCTCTTACTCGATTATTCGGTAATTATTGCTGCGGTTAATCATCAGCTCTTACTCGATTATTCAGTAATTATTGCAGCGATTAATCATCAGCTCTTACTCGATTATTCGGTAATTATTGCAGCGATTTATCATCAGCTCTTACTCGATTATTCGGTAATTATTGCTGCGGTTAATCATCAGCTCTTACTCGATTATTCAGTAATTATTGCAGCGATTAATCATCAGCTCTTACTCGATTATTCGGTAATTATTGCAGCGATTAATCATCAGCTCTTACTTGATTATTCGGTAATTATTGCTGCGGTTAATCATCAGCTCTTACTCGATTGTTCTGTAATTATTGCAGCGATTAATCATCAGCTCTTACTCGATTGTTCTGTAATTATTGCAGCGATTAATCATCAGCTCTTACTCGATTATTCGGTAATTATTGCAACGGTTAATCATCAGCTCTTACTCGATTATTCAGTAATTATTGCAGTGGTTAATCATCAGCTCTTACTCGATTATTCGGTAATTATTGCTGCGGTTAATCATCAGCTCTTACTCGATTATTCGGTAATTATTGCAACGATTAATCATCAGCTCTTACTCGATTATTCAGTAATTATTGCAGCGGTTAATCATCAGCTCTTACTCGATTATTCAGTAATTATTGCAGCGGTTAATCATCAGCTCTTACTCGATTATTCGGTAATTATTGCAGTGATTAATCATCAGCTCTTACTCGATTATTCGGTAATTATTGCAGCGATTAATCATCAGCTCTTACTCGATTATTCAGTAATTATTGCAGCGATTAATCATCAGCTCTTACTCGATTGTTCTGTAATTATTGCAGCGATTAATCATCAGCTCTTACTCGATTGTTCTGTAATTATTGCAGCGATTAATCATCAGCTCTTACTCGGTTATTCGGTAATTATTGCAGCGGTTAATCATCAGCTCTTACTCGATTATTCGGTAATTATTGCAGCGATTAATCATCAGCTCTTACTCGATTATTCGGTAATTATTGCAACGATTAATCATCAGCTCTTACTCGATTATTCGGTAATTATTGCAGCGATTAATCATCAGCTCTTACTCGATTATTCGGTAATTATTGCAGCGATTAATCATCAGCTCTTACCGATTATTCGGTAATTATTGCAATGATTGATCATCAGCTCTTACTCGATTATTCCGTAATTATTGCAATGGTTAATCATCAGCTCTTACTCGATTATTCGGTAATTATTGCAACGGTTAATCATCAGCTCTTACTCGATTATTCGGTAATTATTGCTGCGGTTAATCATCAGCTCTTACTCGATTATTCAGTAATTATTGCAGTGATTAATCATCAGCTCTTACTCGATTATTCGGTAATTATTGCTGCGGTTAATCATCAGCTCTTACTTGATTATTCGGTAATTATTGCAACGATTAATCATCAGCTCTTACTCGATTATTCAGTAATTATTGCAGCGGTTAATCATCAGCTCTTACTCGATTATTCTGTAATTATTGCAACGATTAATCATCAGCTCTTACTCGATTATTCGGTAATTATTGCAACGATTAATCATCAGCTCTTACTCGATTATTCGGTAATTATTGCAGCGATTAATCATCAGCTCTTACTCGGTTATTCGGTAATTATTGCGGCGATTAATCATCAGCTCTTACTCGGTTATTCGGTAATTATTGCGGCGATTAATCATCAGCTCTTACTCGGTTATTCGGTAATTATTGCTGCGGTTAATCATCAGCTCTTACTCGATTATTAAGTAATTATTGCAGTGATTAATCATCAGCTCTTACTCGATTATTCGGTAATTATTGCAATGATTAATCATCAGCTCTTACTCGATTATTCGGTAATTATTGCTGCGGTTAATCATCAGCTCTTACTCGATTATTCAGTAATTATTGCAGTGATTAATCATCAGCTCTTACTCGATTATTCGGTAATTATTGCAGCGATTAATCATCAGCTCTTACTCGATTATTCGGTAATTATTGCTGCGGTTAATCATCAGCTCTTACTCGATTGTTCTGTAATTATTGCAGCGATTAATCATCAGCTCTTACTCGATTGTTCTGTAATTATTGCAGCGATTAATCATCAGCTCTTACTCGGTTATTCGGTAATTATTGCAGCGGTTAATCATCAGCTCTTACTCGATTATTCGGTAATTATTGCAGCGATTAATCATCAGCTCTTACTCGATTATTCGGTAATTATTGCAACGATTACTCATCAGCTCTTACTCGATTATTCGGTAATTATTGCAGCGATTAATCATCAGCTCTTACTCGATTATTCGGTAATTATTGCAGCGATTAATCATCAGCTCTTACCGATTATTCGGTAATTATTGCAATGATTAATCATCAGCTCTTACTCGATTATTCCGTAATTATTGCAATGATTAATCATCAGCTCTTACTCGATTATTCGGTAATTATTGCAACGGTTAATCATCAGCTCTTACTCGATTATTCGGTAATTATTGCAACGATTAATCATCAGCTCTTACTCGATTATTCAGTAATTATTGCAGCGGTTAATCATCAGCTCTTACTCGATTATTCGGTAATTATTGCAACGATTAATCATCAGCTCTTACTCGATTATTCGGTAATTATTGCAACGATTAATCATCAGCTCTTACTCGATTATTCGGTAATTATTGCAACGATTAATCATCAGCTCTTACTCTATTATTCCGTAATTATTGCAATGATTAATCATCAGCTCTTACTCGATTATTCGGTAATTATTGCAACGGTTAATCATCAGCTCTTACTCGATTATTCGGTAATTATTGCAACGATTAATCATCAGCTCTTACTCGATTATTCGGTAATTATTGCAGCGGTTAATCATCAGCTCTTACTCGATTATTCGGTAATTATTGCAGTGATTAATCATCAGCTCTTACTCGATTATTCGGTAATTATTGCAGCGGTTAATCATCAGCTCTTACTCGATTATTCGGTAATTATTGCAACGATTAATCATCAGCTCTTACTCGATTATTCAGTAATTATTGCAACGATTAATCATCAGCTCTTACTCGATTATTCGGTAATTATTGCAGCGATTAATCATCAGCTCTTACTCGATTATTCGGTAATTATTGCAACGATTAATCATCAGCTCTTACTCGATTATTCAGTAATTATTGCAACGATTAATCATCAGCTCTTACTCGATTATTCAGTAATTATTGCAGCGGTTAATCATCAGCTCTTACTCGATTATTCGGTAATTATTGCAACGATTACTCATCAGCTCTTACTCGATTATTCGGTAATTATTGCAGCGA
Source organism: Xyrauchen texanus (assembly GCF_025860055.1). Taxonomy (NCBI): domain Eukaryota; kingdom Metazoa; phylum Chordata; class Actinopteri; order Cypriniformes; family Catostomidae; genus Xyrauchen; species Xyrauchen texanus. Next base: position 3,707,103 of record NC_068300.1, read on the forward strand.
TTAATCATCAGCTCTTACTCGATTATTCGGCGATGGTTGCTGCGATTACTCATCAGCTCTTACTCGATTATTCGGTAATTATTGCAGCGATTAATCATCAGCTCTTACTCGATTATTCAGTAATTATTGCAGCGATTAATCATCAGCTCTTACTCGATTATTCAGTAATTATTGCAACGATTAATCATCAGCTCGTATTCGATTATTCGGCGATGGTTGCTGCGATTACTCATCAGCTCTTACTCGATTATTCGGCGATGGTTGCTGCGATTACTCATCAGCTCTTACTCGATTATTCGGCGATGGTTGCTGTGATTACTCATCAGCTCTTGATTATTCGGTAATTATTGCAACGATTAATCATCTGCTCTTATCCGATTATTCTGCAATGAATCATTCGCAATTAATCGATTATTCGGTTCTTATTGCAGCGATTAATCATTAGCTCTTATCCGATGTGATAACACTCAAAAGGTTTTATTAAACATGATTACTAACAATAAAGAGGACAAAATCATCTTTTTAAAATACCTCTAAATGACATTCACTGAATTAAAGGGAAAAATACTTTTTATTAACATTCAGTAAAGAAATTCACTGCAATAAATCCTATTGTTAGTGTTTTTGTCTTGTTTTCCATCTAAAAATGTCTAAAAATCCTTAAAGCAAGAAACATTTACTTGAGAATCAACATAAAAGTTATTTAGATTTGCTTTAAGAGGATGGATCTTCTACAGTAAGTGTATTTTATATATAAGTGTATTTTTTCAATTGGTTATACTTCTGCGAGTGCAGTAAAGACAAAATATACTGATATATTTTAAAAGTTGCAGTAGCAAAAAAAAGATTACCTTTAAATGTAAGGGTCAGAGAGAGTGTGAAATGATCCCTGGACTACACCAAACTCACCGTCCTGAGGGGAGGTCTTCTTGTCGAGCACCAGCTGCTCCATCTCTTTTCTCAGATCTTCCTGGTTGATGTCACATGCGTCAAACGCGTCACTCACAAACTCAGAAACACCAGGACTGGTGGAGATCTCTTCCTCTTCATGCTACCATGACATCCAGATCGGAGAACCCATGTTAGACATGTTATAAAAACGATCATGATAATGCAAATGTGACCACAGGATGAATGTGATACCTCGCTAGTCTTGGGTTTAGCACTGATGGCAACAGGAGGCGTTTTCGGTCTGATGCTCTCTGCGAAGCAGAAAACAAACATTTTCATCATTACCGTGACAAGGAATTACAACCCAGACTACATTGCATATAACTACAGAATATATAGATGGAAATATATGGGCATAAACACTCTGATCTGCACCCGGGTTGTTCTCGTCCAGCGGAGTCGCTCCGTTTTTCTCCTCTTCTCTCTTATCAGCAGCCTGCTGTTGAGCGGCGAGAGCTGTGAGCTGTGCCGACTGCTTTATCAGAGACACACGGTAGAAGTAATTCCTCCAGAATGCCGCTTCCTTCACCCTGATACACACATTTAGGTTTCACACGGGGTCAGAGGGGGGATGGTCAGGAAATACTAACATTATATGTGGACTTCAGGGCACTTTTTTAAATAATAATAAAGATCAAATGTTATCTAACCCCTTTGAAAAACCCTCACTGCACTCACTGTTTTGGTACGAGGTCAAAGCGCATCCTGTTGAGTAATTCATCTTCCTGTAACATCACCAGGGCAACAGGGTACATCTGATCAAAGTCGAAATGAAACTGAACGCCGGCCGGAGGGTCACGCAGGAAGTTCCGCTTATCCTGATCAATTTAACAGAGGAATAAGACGTTATTTTACTTGATGTAAATTACATGGAGTATCAAGAATCTGAAGAAATGGAAAGTCACCGCAGATAAAGCTAGAATCTGCTGTTGAATAGTTTCCTCCTCGTTGTACCCCACCCAGGGTGGCACCGCTGCATCTACAGACAAAAGATTGATGTTTGTGTTTGTGGCAAATACATAAATGTGACCTGCTGAATCACTGTAAGTCATGTTGACTCAGAAACACTTAAAGAGGTAAAGTTTCAGCTTTTAACCCTCCTCTGGTATTTGATCGGACAGAAATGCTCCTCATTTAATAAAAATGGTTTCCTTTATCGGAGCAGTACAAGACTTGGTTTGTTTCCTCCATTTACCATCAGAACATATAAAATATTGGGCTTGATTCGAGAAGTCTAAGTGGTCGTTTAAAAACAAACAAAAGCAACCCCTTTGGCATTCACGGTCAATTGAAAATGAATAAGACAGACCAAAAATTTTTTATCTGTCGAATAAAATCAATAATTCAACCATAATGCAGAACAAAACAGACAATAACAAAGATATTTTTTTTACATGTCAAAAAAAAGAAAAGAAATCAATCACAATGATAACACACACACACACACATACACACACACACACACACTATTACACACAAACACTATTACACACACACAAACACTATTACACATAAACACACAAACACACACACACACTATTACACACAAACACACACACATACACTATTACACATAAACACACACACACTTACACACACACACACACACAAACACTATTACACATAAACACACACACACTATTACACACAAACACACACACACACACAATTATACACACACACACACTATTACACAAACACTATTACACACACACACTATTACTCACACACACAAACACTATTACACACACACACACACACACTATTAAACACACACACAAACACTATTACACACACACACACACACTATTAAACACACACACAAACACTATTACACATAAACACACACAAACACTATTACACACAAACACACACAAACACTATTACACACAAACACACACAAACACTATTACACACAAACACACACAAACACTATTACACACTATTACACACAAACACTATTACACACAAACACACACACACTATTACACACACACACTATTACACACACACACACACTCACACTATTACACAAACACACATACACACACACTATTACACACAAACACACACACACTATTACACACAAACACACACACACTATTACACACACACACACACACACTATTACACACACACACACACACACACTATTACAAAAAATCCAAGGGGAAAATCCAAGATGGCGGCGGGGTAGCACGCAGCGGCCACTCCGGATCCACAATGGTGCTATTTTTGTTAAAAAAGCCCGACTTTTGCAACACATGGACATCGGAGCAACCAGTGTTCGTGTCTACCATCGCCAGACACTACTGAAATATAAGACTCATGCAAAAACCAAGCTGCATGATGACCTGCAGGAGGCGCTACGCGTACTCGGCTTGCTGCGGAGACCAGGCCTCCAGCCCTCGGCGTCGCCTGATGCCGGTGGCCGGGGGAGAGGACGTCGTAAGCGGTGTGCGAGAAAGCGGAAGCGCGGAAAGAGGGCGGGGGTCCATGCTAGGCTAAAAACAAACCCTAGCCGGCCGGCTCTCCCGTCTATCCTGCTCTCAAATGTTTGCTCCCTGGACAATAAACTGGACTATATCCGACTCCAGCAGGCTACGCAGCGTGAGTTTAGAGACTGCTGCGTCTTTGTTTTCACGGAGACGTGGCTCAGCGACAGAGTTCCGGATGCCGCCATTCAGCTAGACGGGCTCGCCTCGTTTCGTGCCGACAGAAATACAGCTCTCTGCGGTAAGACTCGCGGTGGTGGCTTGTGTGTTTACATCAACACGGAATGGTGCAAGAACTCTATGCTAGTCTCTAGTTACTGTTCATCGCTGTTGGAGCTTGTGACTGTTAGATGCAGACCTTTTTATCTACCACGGGAATTCACCACTGTTTGCATAACCGGAGTTTACATTCCCCCCAGCGCTAACGCTAAGGAAGCGCTCTGTGAACTGTATGGGGCTATGAGCGAACTGCAGAACGCTCACCCCGACGGACTGTTTATTGTCGCCGGAGATTTCAACCATGCAAATCTCAAGACAGTGCTCCCTAAATTCCATCAGTATGTGGACTTTGCAACGAGAGGGGCGAACGCGCTTGATCTTGTTTACACAAACATCCCAGGCGCGTACCGGGCGGAGCCCCGCCCCCACCTCGGCTACTCAGACCACATCTCTGTTATGTTAATTCCAGCATACAGACCGCTCGTCAGACGCACAAAACCGCTTCAGAAGCAGGTGAAAACCTGGCCAGCAGGAGCCATCTCTGCTCTTCAGGACTGTTTTGAGTGTACTGACTGGCACATGTTCAGGGAGGCTGCAACATATGGCGATTCTACCAACTTGGAGGAATACACAGCATCAGTGACCAGCTACATCAGCAAGTGCATTGATGATGTCACTTTCTCCAAGACCATCACCACACGCTCCAACCAGAAGCCGTGGATGACTGCGGAGGTGCGCACGCTGCTGAGGTCCCGAGACTCCGCCTTCAGAGCAGGCGATAAGGCAGCCCTAAGAACAGCTAGGGCCAAACTGTCACGGGCAATCAGAGAGGCAAAGCGCGCACACGCCCAGAGAATCCACAGTCACTTCCAGGACAGCGGTGACACGCGGCGCATGTGGCAGGGCATCCAGGCCATCACCAACTACAGGACAACATCAGTTGCCTGTGACAAAGATGCCTCCCTTCCAGATGCGCTGAACGACTTCTACGCTCGGTTTGAAGTGCAGAACGACGTGATGGCGAGGAAGTCCACCCCTCCTCCCAACGACCAGGTGCTCTGTCTTACCACGGCAGATGTGAGGAAAACTCTACGTAGAGTCAACCCACGGAAGGCTGCTGGACCAGACAACATTCCTGGCAGAGTGCTCAGAGGATGTGCAGACCAGCTAGCAGATGTTCTTACCGACATCTTCAACATCTCTCTGAGCAGCGCCGTTGTTCCAACGTGCTTCAAGGCCACCACCATCATCCCCATGCCAAAGAAGTCTTCAGTGTCCTGCCTCAACGACTACCGTCCCGTCGCACTTACACCCATCATCATGAAGTGCTTCGAGAGGCTCGTCATGAGGCAGATTAAGACCCAGCTGCCCCCCTCACTAGACCCACTGCAGTTTGCGTATCGTTCAAACCGTTCAACGGACGATGCCATCACCACAACCCTCCATCTGGCCCTCACCCACCTAGACAATAAGGACTCATACGTTCGAATGCTGTTCATAGATTTCAGCTCAGCATTCAACACAATCATTCCCCAGCACCTGATTGGAAAGCTGAACCTGCTGGGCCTGGACACCTCCCTCTGCAACTGGATCCTGGACTTCCTGACTGGGAGACCTCAGTCAGTCCGGATCGGGAACAGCATCTCCACCACCACCACACTGAGCACTGGGGCCCCCCAGGGCTGTGTGCTCAGTCCACTGCTGTTCACTCTGCTGACTCACGACTGTGCAGCAATGCACAGCTCGAATCACATCATCAAGTTCGCCGATGACACGACCGTGGTGGGTCTCATCAGCAAGAACAACGAGTCAGCATACAGAGAGGAGGTGCAGCGGCTGACGAACTGGTGTAGAGCCAACAACCTGTCCCTGAATGTCGACAAAACAAAAGAGATGGTTGTTGACTTTAGGAGAGCACAAGGTGAACACACTCCGCTGAACATCGACGGCTCCTCTGTGGAGATCGTCAAGAGCACCAAATTCCTTGGTGTTCACCTGGCGGAGAACCTCACCTGGTCCCTCAACACCAGCTCTATCACCAAGAAAGCCCAGCAGCGTCTCTACTTTCTTCGAAGGCTGAGGAAAGCACATCTCCCAACCCCCATCCTCACTACATTCTATAGAGGGACTATTGAGAGCATCCTGAGCAGCTGCATCACTGCCTGGTTTGGGACTTGCACCGTTTCGGACCGCAAAGCCCTGCAGAGGATAGTGAGGACAGCTGAGAAGATCATTGGGGTCTCTCTTCCCTCCATCAAAGACATTTACAAAAAACACTGTATCCGCAAAGCAACCAGCATTGTGGACGACCCCACACACCCCTCACACAAACTCTTTACCCTCCTCCCGTCTGGCAAGAGGTACCGAAGCATTCGGGCCCTCACGGCCAGACTGTGTAACAGCTTCTTCCCCCAAGCCATCAGACTTCTCAATACTCAGAGACTGGTTTGACACACACGTGTCCTGAGTTGCACTTTAATAACTGTCACTTTATAACTGTCTGCTACCTCAATAACTGCTATGTGCATAGAACATTATCTCATAGTATGTTATGTTTACATTTTTAGAAACTGTCATCTTTTTGCACTACTGAGTACTGGTCGGCGCTGCACTGTCTATTGTCCTGTTCATTGTCAGTAATTTGTTGTAGTGTCCTGTACTTTTTGCACATGTTTGCACGTGCACTTTATATAGGTATATATAGGTAGTTTATATAGGTATTTTATTTCGTTGTGTAGTCTCATGTCGTCCTATGTTGGTCCTTTGTTGTTTTTATGTAGCACCATGGTCCTGGAGGAACGTTGTCTCGTTTTGCTGTGTACTGTACTAACTGTATATGGTTGAAACGACAATAAAAACCACTTGACTTGACTTGACTATTACACACAAACACTATTACACATAAACACACACAAACACTATTACACATAAACACACACAAACACTATTACACACAAACACACACAAACACTATTACACATAAACACACACAAACACTATTACACATAAACACACAAACACTATTACACATAAACACACACAAACACTATTACACACAAACACACACACACTATTACACACACACACTATTACACACAAACACTATTACACAAACACACACAAACACTATTACACGTAAACACACACACACACTATTACACACAAACACTATTACACACAAACACACACACACACACTATTACACACAAACACACACACTCACACTATTACACAAACACACACAAACACTATTGCATAAACACACACACACACTATTACACAAACACACACACACACTATTACACAAACACACACAAACACTATTACACACAAACACACACACACTATTACACAAACACACACACACTATTACACACAAACACACACTATTACACAAACACACACACACTATTACACACAAACACACACACACTATTACACACAAACACACACACACACTATTACACAAACACACACACACTATTACACAAACACACATACACACACACACACACACACACTATTACACAAACACACACACACACTCTCACACTATCACACATGTATTTGAGTTATTACATGTTTATGTTTGTAATAAATGATTGTTATAAATGTTCATTCTGTGTGTGTAACATCATGGTCAGGTCTGATCGCAGCATAATGACAAAAACTGAAACTCAAATTCACTTAAACTGAGAAACTTTGAATAGTTTGGTAATGTCTAAATATACATCCAAATATCAAAATCCAAAAATATAAATGAGTTTACAACAAGTCATCAGACTGACAGTGTGTGTGTGTGTGTGTGTGTGTGTGTGTGTGTGTGTGTGTGTACAGTATCTACTGGCTGTTACTGGCATCACGTGATGCTCAACTCATGATATTTAGATTTTATTCACCAGATGGCAGAAATCGGACTCCAGTTTATGCCACATTCATGATTCACCTTATAGAAGTGTTTGATCTGAATTTATTTTTTTAATTGGCTTATTTGTATATGAAAATTAATGGTAAAATTTAGAAATGTACATGTAAATAAGAATAAAATCCCCAAAGAAAGGCTTAATTTTATTGTTCTTACTTCACGGAAGAAATTATATCATCATCATTAAAAGAAATGGTCAAAAATGACCAAGAATACCAAAGTTAGGTGCCATCTTTCAATTCCAGGGCAGAGTTAATGAGATAAAAACATCTAAATGTTGTCTGATATAATCATTAAAATGATGAAGCAGGTCACATATGATGAAATAATAATAATAAAAAGATCAATTTCATGTTCATATACTTCCATACCTGCTTTCTTTGCATTCTTCTCTTGGACAAATTTTTCCTGCTCTTTCTGAAAATCTCCTAAAATGGTCTGAAATAGAAAAATTAAAAACATTTCTGTTTTATTTCTGTAGAACTACAAGCTGATTTTAATTGTGAAACTCTGAATATTAATTGTGAATCTTGATTGTGGGTCTGATTTGAGGCACCTTGTCAATGATGCCGTCGATGTTGCTCCCCTCTACAGTTTTCTTGATGGTTTGCGCCGTCTCGGACACAGACTCGGAGATCTTCTTAGTCGCGCTACTCGCAAAGTTCAGAATGAATCCTGACAGAAGAGCAAGATGTGAAACATGAGCAATGCAAGAAAAACAAACGTGACAACAAAAATTCATGTATCACTGTATTTACACAATGCTCAAAGGCATTTAAAAAAATACTATGGGAGTACCATGGCACATGTTCAGATAAACGTGCCACCGCCATCGTGCGTGTCAAGAAACATGGTAATGCCACTGTATATGCCCAGATAAACGTGGCACCGCCATCGTGCGTGTCAAGAAACACGGTAATGCCACTGTATATGCCCAGATAAACGTGGCACCGCCATCGTGCGTGTCAAGAAACACGGTAATGCCACTGTATATGCCCAGATAAACGTGCCACCGCCATCGTGCGTGTCAAGAAACACGGTAATGCCACTGTATATGCCCAGATAAACGTGCCACCGCCATCGTGCGTGTCAAGAAACACGGTAATGCCACTGTATATGCCCAGATAAACGTGCCACCGCCATCGTGCGTGTCAAGAAACATGGTAATGCCACTGTATATGCCCAGATAAACGTGCCACCGCCATCGTGGCGTGTCAAGAAACATGGTAATGCCACTGTATATGCCCAGATAAACGTGGCACCGCCATCGTGCGTGTCAAGAAACATGGTAATGCCACTGTATATGCCCAGATAAACGTGCCACCGCCATCGTGCGTGTCAAGAAACATGGTAATGCCACTGTATATGCCCAGATAAACGTGCCACCGCCATCGTGCGTGTCAAGAAACATGGTAATGCCACTGTATATGCCCAGATAAACGTGCCACCGCCATCGTGCGTGTCAAGAAACATGGTAATGCCACTGTATATGCCCAGATAAACGCGTGCCACCGCCATCGTGCGTGTCAAGAAACATGGTAATGCCACTGTATATGCCCAGATAAACGTGCCACCGCCATCGCGTGCGTGTCAAGAAACATGGTAATGCCACTGTATATGCCCAGATAAACGTGGCACCGCCATCGTGGCGTGTCAAGAAACATGGTAATGCCACTGTATATGCCCAGATAAACGTGCCACCGCCATCGTGCGTGTCAAGAAACATGGTAATGCCACTGTATATGCCCAGATAAACGTGCCACCGCCATCGTGCGTGTCAAGAAACATGGTAATGCCACTGTATATGCCCAGATAAACGTGCCACCGCCATCGTGGCGTGTCAAGAAACATGGTAATGCCACTGTATATGCCCAGATAAACGTGTCACCGCCATCGTGCGTGTCAAGAAACATGGTAATGCCACTGTATATGCCCAGATAAACGTGCCACCGCCATCGTGCGTGTCAAGAAACATGGTAATGCCACTGTATATGCCCAGATAAACGTGGCACCGCCATCGAACGTGTCAAAAAAAACATGGTAATGCCACTGTATATGCCCAGATAAACGTGCCACCGCCATCGTGCGTGTCAAGAAACATGGTAATGCCACTGTATATGCCCAGATAAACGTGCCACCGCCGTCGAACATGTCAAAAAAAAACATGGTAATGCCACTGTATATGCCCAGATAAACGTGGCATCGCCGTCGAACATGTAAAAAAAAACATGGTAATGCCACTGTATATGCCCAGATAAACGTGCCACCGCCATCGTGCGTGTCAAGAAACATGGTAATGCCACTGTATATGCCCAGATAAACGTGGCACCGCCATCGTGCGTGTCAAGAAACATGGTAATGCCACTGTATATGCCCAGATAAACGTGGCACCGCCATCGTGCGTGTCAAGAAACATGGTAATGCCACTGTATATGCCCAGATAAACGTGGCACCGCCATCGTGGCGTGTCAAGAAACATGGTAATGCCACTGTATATGCCCAGATAAACGTGGCACAGCCATCGTGCGTGTCAAGAAACATGGTAATGCCACTGTATATGCCCAGATAAACGTGACACCGCCATCGAGCGTGTCAAGAAACATGGTAATGCCACTGTATATGCCCAGATAAACGTGGCACCGCCATCGTGCGTGTCAAGAAACATGGTAATGCCACTGTATATGCCCAGATAAACGTGGCACCGCCATCGTGCGTGTCAAGAAACATGGTAATGCCACTGTATATGCCCAGATAAACGTGGCACCGCCATCGTGCGTGTCAAGAAACATGGTAATGCCACTGTATATGCCCAGATAAACGTGCCACCGCCATCGTGCGTGTCAAGAAACATGGTAATGCCACTGTATATGCCCAGATAAACGTGCCACCGCCATCGTGGCGTGTCAAGAAACATGGTAATGCCACTGTATATGCCCAGATAAACGTGCCACCGCCATCGTGCGTGTCAAGAAACATGGTAATGCCACTGTATATGCCCAGATAAACGTGCCACCGCCATCGTGCGTGTCAAGAAACATGGTAATGCCACTGTATATGCCCAGATAAACGTGGCACCGCCATCGTGCGTGTCAAGAAACATGGTAATGCCACTGTATATGCCCAGATAAACGTGCCACCGCCATCGTGCGTGTCAAGAAACATGGTAATGCCACTGTATATGCCCAGATAAACGTGCCACCGCCATCGTGCGTGTCAAGAAACATGGTAATGCCACTGTATATGCCCAGATAAACGTGGCACCGCCATCGTGCGTGTCAAGAAACATGGTAATGCCACTGTATATGCCCAGATAAACGTGGCACCGCCATCGTGCGTGTCAAGAAACATGGTAATGCCACTGTATATGCCCAGATAAACGTGGCACCGCCATCGTGCGTGTCAAGAAACATGGTAATGCCACTATATATGCCCAGATAAACGTGGTAAGAGTATGCTATATTTTTTGGTGATATTATTACATATGAACACATCTGTATCTCACCGCTGAGTCCTTTGGCCTGCTGCAGGACCTCTTGTGTTTGTTCAGTCTGATCTGTGTTTATGTCTCTCTCTCCTTCTATTTCCTTTTCGTCTGTTTTATCTTGATTGACGGACTCCGAGCCCAGCCACGAGCCCCAGCCTTTAAACATGCTGCCGGCGTGTCTCCGCTGAATTGAATGATTCTGAGTTTAGTAGGGATTATTTTACTTCGCCATGTTTCACATCCGCGTTGGGCCACATCAACAACAGCAGTTTAGCTCGTCTGCTGTCATCACATCCGAGATGATGCTGTGGCTCAACAGCGACACCTGCTGCAGCGGAAAACACGACAAAGCGCCTCTAGTGGTGACACTGCACACTGCACTCACGCCATTACAGATAATGCAATGTCTTAATCAATATTTGTACTAAAACTAATCAAATTAAATTTAAATGTGCTGTGAGTTTTATTTATTTACAAGCACACAGAAAACATCCCTATTACCTGTCAGATAGCACTGAAATAGAAGTATGTCAAAGTGGATTTTCATGTGCTTACACTGATTCCTTTTGGCCTGGGTGCTACATAATGCAAACACAGTCGTTTCAGTTACCGATGCCATGGTAGAAATTCACTATGCACAGTAAACCATGGTTAATTTAATCCATGAATGAAAGTGGCCAATAACAGGGCAATTATTATTTGGCTGGTCATGTGATGCCAAAATGGCTGCCCCCATGAGGCGCCCCTGCCCCATGTAAAATAAAACTGCTTTTATATGGTTACTGATATAACTGGACTCTTCAGCTCATATGAATTCTCATGATTTTATATAATGGGTTCAACATTACTATGAATTTCTTTAGAAGTGAAATTTTTAAAAGTTTAGGGCTGTCAATAGATTAAACATTTTAATCAAATTAATTACATTGTGTCCCGATTAATGTCAGACATTTTTATTTTTTATTAATGCTTACAAACCTTTTACATCTAGAGCCAAGAGGTATATTAAAACAAACAACAACAACAAGGAAAATAAATAAATAAATGGATCTGGAGTATGACCGGGTCCCCTGGGAGAGACTGTGGGAGGTGCTGCGGGAGCACGGGGTGGGGGGGGTCCCTTCTTAGGGCGATCCAATCACTGTACGTCCAAAGCAAGAGCTGTGTCCGGGTCCTCGGCACGAAGTCGAGTTCGTTCCATGTGGGGGTCGGTCTCCGCCAGGGCTGCACTTTGTCACTAATCCTGTTTGTGAAATTCATGGACAGGATATCGAGGCGTATTCGGGGTGGGGAAGGTGTGCGGTTCGGTGGGCTGGAGATCTCAATCGCTACTCTTTGCAGATGATGTTGTCTTCATGTCATCATCGGTCCGTGACCTTCAGCTCTCACTGGATCGCTTGGCAGTCGAGTGTGAAGCGGCTGGGATGAGGATTAGCATCTCTAAATCTGAGGCCATGGTGGAAACTGGTACGAGTGCGTACTCCAGGTAGGGAAGGAGGTATTGCCCCAAGTGAAGGAGATCAAGTACCTCGGGGTCTTGTTCTCGAGTGAGGGGACAATGGAGCGGGAGGTTGGCCGGAGAATCGGGGCAGCGGGGGCGGTATTGCACTCGCTCTATCGCACTGTTGTCACGAAAAGAGAGCTGAGCCGAAAGGCAAAGCTCTCGATCTACCGGTCAATTTTTGTTCTTACCCTCACCTATGGTCATGAAGGCTGGGTCATGACCGAAAGAACTAGGTCGCGAGTACAAGCGGCCGAAATGGGCTTCCTCAGAAGGGTGGCGGGCTTCTCTCTTAGAGATAGGGTGAGGAGCTCAGTCATCCGTGAGGACCTTGGAGTAGAGTGTCGAAAGAATCAGTTGAGGTGGTTTGGGAATCTGGTAAGGATGCCCCCTGGCCGCCTCCCTAGGGAGGTGTTTCAGGCACGTCCAGCTGGGAGGAGGCCTCGGGGAAGACCCAGGATTAGGTGGAGAGATTACATCTCCACACTGGCCTGGGAACGCCTCGGGGTCCCCCAGTCAGAGCTGGTTAATGTGGCTCGGGATAGAGAAGTTTGTGGCCCCCTGCTGGAGCAGCTGCCCCCGCGACCCGACTTCGGATAAGCGGTTGAAGATGGATGGATGGATGGACACACACACATATATATATATATACACATATATCATACACACACACACACACACACATGACACGTTATGGATTTAATTTAGTTAAAAACAAGGAAATCTTTAGATTTGAATTTGTGAAATGCATTTATTATGTTTCTTTTATTTCAGTATATATATATATATATATATATATATATATATATATATATATATATATATATATATACGTGATCCTAATATTTATTAATAATATTAATTGTAAAGAAACAGTGCTGTATAGACTCTCCATACACACCACTAGCGACCTAACTGCCAGTCACTGTGTTAACATGATTTTAGTGTGTGAAAATTGAGCTTAACTTGTATTAAACCTGGAACATAAATATAAAGCACTTGCCACTAGTCAGAATGGAAAACATCTCCGGTTAGATGAAGGAAACGAGACATTGTGATAACTCATAACAACCTAGTTGAAACCCTTGTACAATAACTCCAGTCCTCTGATTGGCAATGATGTTTGAGTCCCACCATGTTGGCCTATTGAAGCGGGTGCTTAATCACCATTTCTTCAGAATTTTCAGACAAGAGGGTGTCACTTGTACCTCGAAACTGAAGTAGAAGTGCGGCCAGCTTTCGCCATGCCTCGTTCCCTATATCTCAAGGGACATGAGGTTAGATCTGTCACTGGAGACGTTCCCTTCAATTCAGTTCACTCATCATTGAAATAAAACTATGGGGAACAGAGTCCCATCACGCCGCACTTTGTGACATCAAACCCCAGACATTTATTTACTTGAATTAGAATATGTATAAAAAGTCACAGGCTTACAGGACAATGACTTATACAATTGAAGACATGTTTTTTTAAATAATTAATGAATAGCCCCACGTGAAGAACACCAGATGTAGAGTTAATCTAATCTAGAAATCTCAATAAACAGTATAGATACACAGTATAATTTGAACCATTTCACAACCATGGTTGGAAAAGTAGGTTTGATTTCTTACTGGGAGTGCTTGTGACTTTAAATGGGCAATTCAACAACAGCCTACATACAGTTGGCTCTGTCAAACATTATTGGTAGCCCACCCATAATAAAGGGCTTGGGCTCCCCCATTGGTCTGAACTCCTGCAAGGACACACCATTTGTCCATGCCACTAGTTGAATGCTCTTTGACACCAATAGGGCAATTCAAGCCCTGTGATTCATAAGCAAAGGTGATCGCATCAACAATCAAGTGAGACAGCATCCTGCATCACAAACAAAGAGCTTATCTAACAGCCTAAACTGGCTAGTGTGCTCAACATATGTGTTCAATGCCTGCACAGGTCAGAAGAAATGCATGGGGGAGGTGGCGTGTAAACGGACCACTTGAGCCCCGAAGGCCATTGATAATTCCTTAGGCACTGTGACGAGGAGGAGGGTGGGGCCGGACCGTGAGTCTGCACGCAGGGCACCCAATAGCGAGTGCCTTCAGCACCACATTTAAGTCCCAAGTCGGCATAAAACTAGGGTGTGGGGGGGATTCAAGCGCCTTGCTCCCCTAAGGAATTTATGACTATATCATGTCTGCCAGCCTCTGGGGCGTGATATTCCGAGATAGTCGCTAGATAAACCTTAAGCATCGATGGGGTAAGACCAGCATCCATCCACTCGAGGGAATGTTAGGATCTCATCTATGGAGCAATTCAAGGGGTCTTTGCCAGGCAACCAGCAGAACGGTTTCTTTGTCCTCTCTGAATTGGCTGATGACAGAATATAGGAGAAACGCATACTTGCATTTGCAGGCCATTTGCAGGCCATTTGTGGGTCAAGGTGTCCAACCCAGCAGGGCTTGGGACATGGAGTACCAGAGGGGTCATTGGGCATTCTCTGCAGAAGCGAATAAGTCAACTTCCACTTTGCTGAATATTCTCAAATTCTTAGAGCCATCTGAGGATGAAGTCTCTATCACCCAGTAACGCTCCTTGGGGTGATAACAGATTGCGGTGATCGAATTCCATCCTGGTAATTTATGTACGGCACTAATGTCATATTGTCAGAATTAATCAGAACATGGTGATTCACTATGTTAGAATGAAAAGCCTTCAAGTCT
The DNA here is from genome assembly GCF_025860055.1 of Xyrauchen texanus. NCBI lineage: Eukaryota > Metazoa > Chordata > Actinopteri > Cypriniformes > Catostomidae > Xyrauchen > Xyrauchen texanus. The sequence goes on from NC_068300.1 coordinate 3,722,381, forward strand.
AGTTAAGACAGCTAGTAGCTGTATACGATTGATGCATTTCGTGAACGTATGGGGAGCCAGAGACAGACCGAAGGGAAGGACTTTGAATTGATACACAGTTCCCTCAAACGCAAATCTCAAAAACCGCTTGTGACTTGTCGCAATTGGCACATGAAAGTACGTGTCCTTCAGATCCATTAACGCAAACCAGTCTTGAGGACAGATGTACGATAAGATCTATGTCAGCGATATAATTTTGAATGGGTGCTTCACAAGTGTGCGATTCAAGCATCTCAGACCTAGAATGGACCGAATCCCTCCACCTTTCTTCTGAAAAAGAAAATACAGACCGCTGTGGGCATTGCAGTTCGGAACAGTCTCAGCAAGAGTGGGGTTTTTAGCCAGGCATTGACCGGAAGTAGAGAGGGCCGGGTGAGAGGATACCACCAGGATACTCATCACTTTTCCGATGGCCTGAGCGGTAGCCTTTGTGGCTTGCAGCACCAAATCTGAAGCGGTTCGTAGCTCTTTGAACAGCTTTGAATCTGTGCTTTGCTCATCCATTTGCTTGAGAAGTTTGGCCTGATAAACCTGGAGCACCACCATGCTGTGGAGTGCTAAACCAGGTCCCTCAGGACTTAAAACAGAAGAGGTGGGTGTGAGGTGCACAGGAGGCTGGATCGTGAGGCTATCGTAGTGTAACATCTGAAGATTAATGCCTTTGCAGTGAGCACAGTTTCCATGAGACCAGAAACTCCTGCTGGAGTACTGTGTGAAGCGGGTAGGTCTCCAGCTGAAGCACCGCATTGTTCAACAGCAAGTTTCTGAAGTGAAGAACCCATTCACCGAGAGCATCTTTGACAGCGGGGCGGAAAAATCTACACCGGAACACACGGGGAGCGGTGAGTCTTCTTGCTGCAGCCGCTAGGAGCACAGGTGAAGAGTCTTCCTGTGTGCGTCTTGCAGAAAAGTCCCGTCTGCTGAAGGTGTATCTCAATGGCAAAGCAGAGAGGATTTACAAGACTAATATGATGTTTGCAGTCTTGAAAAAAGAAAATTCTGAAGAAATGGTGATTGAGCGCCTGCTTATATAGGTCTAAAGGGGCAGGGCTCAAACAACATTGGCAATCAGAGGATTGGCGTTACTATGCAAGGGTTTCAACTAGGTCAAAGGAATTCCCCTTAGCGAGAAAATGAAACTGTAATATCAATAAAGTCTTAAGAGTCCTCATTGTGTAATTGTAAATTATGTATACAAATAAATAATTAAATAGTTAAATAATAATTGTATTTATAACCCCAGTGAGCAAGCCGAAGGCGACTGTGGCAAGGAACACAACACTCTATAAGATGTTGGTTAATGGAGAAAAATAACCTTGGGAGAAACCAGACACACTGTGGGGGCCAGTTCCCCTCTGACTAACCCCACCCTAACCCTAAACCAGACTCACTGTGGGGCCAGTTCCCCTCCGACTAACCCCACCCTAACCCTAAACCAGACTCAATGTGGGGGCAAGTTCCCCTTTGACTAACCCCACCCTAACCCTAAACCAGACTCACTGTGGGGGCCAGTTCCCCTCTAACTAACCCCACCCTAATCCTAAACCAGACTCACTGTGGGGGCCAGTTCCCCTATGACTAACCCTAAACCAGACTCACAGTGGGGGCCAGTTCCCCTTTGACTAACCCCACCCTAACCCTAAACCAGACTCACTGTGGGGGCCAGTTCCCCTATGACTAACCCCACCCTAACCCAGACTCACTGTGGGGGCCAGTTCCCCTATGACTAACCCCACCCTAACCCTAAACCAGACTCACTGTTGTGGCCAGTTCCCCTTTGACTAACCCCACCCTAACCCAGACTCACTGTGGGGGCCAGTTCCCCTTTGACTAACCCCACCCTAACCCTAAACCAGACTCACTGTGGGGGCCAGTTCCCCTTTGACTAACCCCACCCTAACCCAGACTCACAGTGGGGGCCAGTTCCCCTTTGACTAACCCCACCCTAACCCTAAACCAGACTCACTGTGTGGGCCAGTTCCCCTCTGACTAACCCCACCCTTACCGTAACCAGACACACTGTGGGGGCCAGTTCACCTCTGACTAACCCCACCCTAAACCAGACTCACTGTGGGGGCCAGTTCCCCTCTGCCTAACCCCACCCTAACCCTAACCCAGACTCACTGTGGGGACCAGTTCCCCTCTGACTAATCCCACCCTAACCCAGACTCACTGTGGGGGCCAGTTCCCCTTTGACTAACCCCACCCTAACCCTAAACCAGACTCACTGTGGGGGCCAGTTCCCCTTTGACTAACCCCACCCTAACCCTAAACCAGACTCACTGTGGGGGCCAGTTCCCCTCTGAATAACCCCACCCTAACCCTAAACCAGACTCACTGTGGGGGCCAGTTCCCCTAGGACTAACCCCACCCTAAACCAGACTCACTGTGGGGGCCAGTTCCCCTCTGAATAACCCCACCCTAACCCTAAACCAGACTCACTGTGGGGGCCAGTTCCCCTCTGACTAACCCCACCCTAACCCTAAACCAGACTCACTGTGGGGGCCAGTTCCCCTCTGACTAACCTCACCCTAACCCTAAACCAGACTCACTGTGGGGGCCAGTTCCCCTCTGGCTAACATCATGAATTTAATGCTAATATTACTTATGTATAGTGCAAGTCATGGTTTAAAATTATTAAACTAAGTAAGTGTTAAGGGTCAGTGTTTAAACAAAGATTTTGTATGAACTGTAAGATTAATGACCAATGTCTTTAAAGTCCATCCTATATTAACTGCAGAAGTTCACATAGATGCAATTGTCCTTGTTATTTGGCTGATGAAGGCTTTTGTTGGCAATTAGTTGATAGTCGATGTAATCCATTTCAAGAGTGTAGTCCATCAATAGACAAAGGTGATGTTGAGTGAACTGCATCGAAAGGGAACTATGTACTACAGAAAATACGAATTGTGAAAATTAGACGTGATCTGAGACCTTAACATGGTTTATACAGTACATATAACTGAAGAAAATCTAAGATCTCATGGGGCAAAACAATGACTTCAACACAGCTTTTGCAGTTTCACATTTAGTAGGATCGTTTGGAACACAACAACAACAATACAGAACAACATTTTCATGACGTGAGTTGTACAATATAATAACGCATGCATCTAGTCTAATGTTTAAAGGGGTTGCCATCTTGTGGTGGAGTCATCACAATAATTAGATGCATCTAACTAGTATGGATTCTCTCATGTGCTTTCAGGGACTTTGGCCAAGTGAAGCTCATTTCACAGTATGAGCACTTAAATGGTTTTTCTCCAGTGTGGATTCTCTCGTGTTCTTTCAGGTTTTGTGACCGGGTGAAACTCTTCTCACAGTGCGAGCACTTGTAAGGTTTTTTCCCAGTATGGATTCTCTCGTGTGTTTTCAGGTGATGTGACTGAGTGAATCTTTTCCCACAGTATGAGCACTTGTAAGGTTTTTCTCCAGTATGGATTCTCTCGTGCTCTTTCAGGTCTTGTGATCGGGTGAAGCTCATTTCACAGTGTGAGCAATTGTAAGGTTTTTCTCCAGTGTGGATCCTCTCATGTTCTTTCATGTCTTGTGACAGGGTGAAACTCATTTCACAGTATGAGCACTTGTGAGGTTTCTCTCCAGTATGAATTTTTTGATGACGTTTCAAGTTGCTGGCTGCAGTAAAGGTATTGCCGCATTCAAAACACATATGAGTGCTCACACCGGTATGAATTTTCTGGTGCTCTTTAAAATAGGCCAGGCGTACAAAACTCTTTCCACACAAAGAACACTTGAAAGGCTTCTCGTTTGTGTGAGTTTTCAGATGTTGTTTTAGGTCTGATTTCAAAACGAATGCTTTTCCACACTGATCACATTCTCCAGAGTGACCGCGAAGATGATTCTTGAGAGTTACGGGATCTGCGAAACTCTTTCCACACTCATGGCACGTGTAAGGCTTTTCTCCAGTATGAACTCTCATGTGTTTATTAAGTTGGCTATTAAATGGGAAACTCTTTCCACATTGAGAGCAGGTGACTGTATTTTTGGCTGCTCTTTTATGATGCTTTTCTGGTGATAAATTCTTCTTAGTCTTTGAGCCACTCAAAGTTTCTTCTCCAGTTGTGAAATCATGATGTTTCTGATACTGAAGTTGGTCCTCCACTTCATTCTGTTCTTGACTTTTTTCTTCTACTTCCATCAGCTCTACAATGAACACAGTAAATTGACAAAAAATTATTTAAGAGGGAGAAATGTGGAACATCAAATTGAAGCCTAATTTAATAGCAGAACAAAAACATTTAGTATTAATTTGTGATTTAAGAATGTGGTAGTCGCACTGACGTTTCTATACCATGTGCAACTCAGTGCAAAGTTCAAATTCAGTTCCTGCATTTGCAGTTTGGATATTCCACCAGCAGGTGGTGATGAAGTTCATTTCAAAACTCTTAAAATATAGTGGAACATTAAAGGCACTTTTCCACGGCACGTTACGGTTTGACTCGCCTCAACTCGCCTCTACGTTTCTGAGCTTGCATTTCCACTGCAGTTTAGTCCCATCTTAATGTGGGTGGGATTATAGGCTGATCGTCATAGTTGCGCCGCCTCTACTGCTGTGACATCATCTTAAACGTGACACAAACTGACCAAAACAATAACACGACCGCTAGCTGTTAGCTGCTAGCTCATTGTGCTGCATAAAGCAGTTGTTACATGGTGATTTTACACAAGTGTAACCGTTAAATTGGTCTGGTTGTTTCAGAAGCTTCCAGTAGCTGGTCAACTAAATAAAGTGAAGCTTTCAAGCAGAGTATCGAGTTAACGTAACAAAACGTACCATCCTCCATCTTGGATCAACGCCAGTCCAGGGCGCTCTCCCTCCCATCGCTCGCCGGTTTAGATAGCGTCCATTTGGTCGAACCACTTCCACTTTTCCTTGATGGTTCTGTGGTCACTTTTAAGTTTTTTTTAGCTTTCTCCTACACTGTTGTATGTCCGGTGGAAGCCGTGTGCGGCCAACAGCTGAGACACTTTCTGAGAGACTTTATCATTTCGCTCATCGCTAACAAGAGGAATGTCTGCACCTCGTTTATTGACCACGGTGTGGTTTTGCGCACAGCCTTTTCTGTTTACAATTCGAAAGTCGCATGAACAAATGATACTGTTATCGCTGTTGCTAACTTTAAAACTATGTCCCGTGTGACGCTGGTAGTGACGATTCTCCCTGTCCAATCAGTGATCTGCAGGATTTTGACATCACATTTAGTATTGGCTCGGCTCGCTTGGAACCTCAACCGAGGTGGTACTAAACACAGTATCAGGTACTATCCACAGTGGAAAACCTCCCAAAAAAGCGAGCAGAGTCGAGTCGAGCTGTACCGTGCAGTGGAAAAGCCCCATAAGTCCCTGACAATCACTTTTGTAGCCGTTTTGAGAAAATACAATCATGAGATTGTGTTAAACTATCTAAAGATCATGGCTTATATTTCAATCATTATCATTGTTTATATTTACAATTGTATTTATTATCTAATTTATATTATAATTTTTTTGTGTGATTTTTAAATCACTGCTGGTGGAAGACGTTTTTGACCACTTCGTTATTTTTTTCATATTTTCATTTAGTTTGAAGTATAATTTAAATAAAGAAATACTTTTGGTTTAATTTTTATTGAGTTTCAATACATACATTTTTATAAATCAATGTCGCCCGGTAGAAGTGAAGTGCGTGCAGATAAAATCACTGTTAATACAAGTCATGAAAATTATGAATAATACTTAAATACTTCTCTGTAATTTAACAGAGCCCAACTCAATATCCTGAACCCAATTTTTCATGCGTATAAAAGGAGCAGGTCCCATTTAACAAGGACGCACAATATAATGTAAATCCATTAGTATTCTATCAATGCATTTCATACAGTCAATTTACACTACCAACTTCTTCTGAATGTGCATCATTGTTTATATCTCCGGTGCTTGACAGGGAATGGACGGTATAATAGGACGGAGACGGTGCCGGAGAAGAACCACCATTGTTCCGATTAGCGCCTTGCGTGCATGATTTCGCCAAACCCACTCGCGCCTAGACTTAGCACCTAGTTGGCGTATTAGGAATCTCATTGTAAGGGAGTACAATTACAGTATGTTTCAGGACATCATAAATGTTTCTCCAGAATTAATTATTTTCTTATCTCATTCATTCTTCATTATGGACTAGGGTTGTGCCGATGGACGATATCATCGTCCATCGTGATGGCTGACCAACATCACGATGTAGAGCCACCATCGTGATGCCACGCCCCCTTTTGCGAGTCTTGCTAGTGTGACTCACTAATCCTAGTCTCTTCTATAGTTAACCTAAAAACTTTGCAGGGATTGCTCTGTAAATTAAATTGAGAATATAACTAATGCATATATGCTATTTTAAATACTGTAGTATATGCCAGAGACGTGACGTGTTAGTCTGTGAAAATACCGTGTCAGGCAGGCTACACAAATATTGATTGTTAGCTTCTTGTCTTTTTTTTACATGTCTTACACTGTACATTTAGATTAAAATATTTTATGTTGTAGGCTACAAGAAAGTAGCCTTTATTAATTAATTATTAGTAGCTGTAGTGTCTCAGAAAATCTTGCTCATTGTCACATAGCTCTTGTATACACTGAAGCGGCAGTTTAAGATAAACCCAGACCAGCGAACCTCAAATAACTTTTGTCTGGTTAATACTTTTAAAGAAAAATTTCCTTGGCCATAAATCCATAATGTCAAATCAAATGAAAGAAACAAGGTGAATATGAATAACACACATTTATTAAAACATAGAAGAACAACAAATAAAGAACTAGAAAACGGGAACAACACTCAGACCGAAACTCGGCATTAACATTTCACTTATAATTAGCAGCACAATTAACTTCAGCACAGGCTACAAAATAAATTATGTTATTGAAATATTGTAAAGTGGTCATATGAACTACACAAATGAACGTTTAAAAAATAATATTCAAAATCGAATAACTCCGCAACGGATGGTGAAAAATGCGTAAAGAAGTCTAATATCTTTCACCATAGACCATGTTTAAATTTCGATGTTTCTGGCCAGAAATACCAACATATTCACTTTATCTGGTTTTAATAAGCTGCGGATTGGAGTAACTACACTACCCGCTGTGCTGAAGACCCGCTCTGATGGAGTACTGGTAGCACATATGCACAGATATTTCCGTGCTAATCTTGCCATGAACGGAAACCTTTTGTCGTTCGTTTTCCACCAAGTCAGCGGGTCCTCTTCCCCATCAATGGCCATTTCCTGCAGGTACATGGTCATTTCTGCCTCCACCTTTTGCTCATCAGTGAGCGTGGCTGTGGCTGCTCTCTTCGCAAGAAGGCTGCCCAAAGACGACTTTGTTTTCTTAGGCGCAATATATTAAAAAGCCCGGATGAGTAGGCTACTAATTAGTTGGGCTAGTAAAATAACAAAATTATAGTTTTTCAGTGGAAAACAAATGTCTATGTAAAGAGATATATTAAAATAAAAAGTGCTTAAAAGTGCACAACTCTTCTTAAGTGGAAGAAATATTTTTCCCCCTTACGTGCAACCTATTGGAAAGCGCGGATGAGTCAGTTGGGATAGTAAAATAACGAAATTATAGTTTTTAAGTGGAAAATAGTATTTATGTAAAGAGATATATTAAAATAAAAAGTGCACAACTCTTCTTAAGTGAAAGCTAAAAAAAAAAATGCTTCACGTGTCGTGCAACCTACTGATAAAGCGCCGACGAGTCATTAGTTGGGTTAGTAAAATAACGAAATTATAATTTGTCATATAATTTCATATAATTTTCAAAAATTATATAACCCCGCCCCGCCCCGCCGACGATATCATCCTCCATCGCGATGTTTTACTGTCAACATCGTCAACTGCCAATTTAGGGGACATCGCCCAACCCTATTATGGACCATGTTCCAGTCCAAATGAAAGTACGTCCGGTTTTAAGTGTTTGTGCTTTAACATGTTTCTTCTTCAAGATAAAGTGTTTATGGAGCATTTTAGAAATTACACTGATTTTAATAATACTCCAGATGTTAATCCCCATACTCTGCGGGAGGTTACAAAATGTGCAATTACAGGTAGTTTTATATCTTAAAGCGTTATGTGTTACAGAAACAATATTTTGATGCAGGTAGGGCTACTGTTTTAAACTATCTGAAGGCACAATTCAAAGAGGCATCCAGAGTTGGAGCTGAGTTTTTGCTCCTTAGAACTAGACAACCGTATTATCAACTTTCTGAAAGACAGAGCAGTCTGTTTGCTCCAAGACTCAATCAGTCAGAGCGACTGGCATCCATAGATGCTGTTAGTGACTTCTCTCATGTTCTTATAAAAGAGTTAAAGATTTCAGAAAGAAACGTACCTGAAGGAGGAAAATCATCTTCATCGCTCTGTTGTTCCTCTATTGTGGTTTCAGCTTCATCTTCATCACTCTGTTGCTCCTCTACTTTGGATTCTCCTATCAGGTTCTTGCAGTCCAGCAGCTTCCCTGAACACATCTTCATCTTCACTGGTGTCTGCAGCATCTGCTGTTCTCCAGCGTTACAGACAGAAGTGGAGGTCCCATCAGTCACACACACTGAAGATTGACAGGAAACCTTTTCCAGCTCCTGACAAACACAACACAATCACATCTGTACCGTTCATCATATCACATCATTTGAAAGCTTACAATCTCAACTTTAAGGATGAAATGAATGTTTAACCTGTAACCTGTCGTCTCTCTCCATCAGTTTTGTCTTCAGTGACGTCACCTCTTTCTTCAGCTGAAATCATCAATATCTAGCATGGACAGATCAGTTCCTACTGATTTACTGCAGATCACATCCACCTGCTTAAACAAAAGAAATGTTTCTGAGATGGTATGAATATAAATGTGTGCTTTGTGTTTGGTTTAATTTCCCTGACAACAGAAATATTGATATATATATATATATATATATAGGCCTATATATTAATCCCGTCTGTTTACAACATACAATCGCCTTCATTGAACTCATTTACAATCGGACGATCGATTTAACAAGCTAATATATCCGAAATTAAACATGATATTCTCACATGCCAGCTTGTTTCTCCTGAAACGGAATATTTTAAAGCGTCGGTCACAAAACCGCCACAAACGGCGATAATAAGGTCGTTATTTTAAGATCATTATTAAAACGCAAAGAGAGAAAAACAACATGTACAGAAAAATACACACCTAAATAACTATAAAGCTCACAAATGAAGTATACAACAATAAACACGAACCGAACTGAGCAGTTTAACTGCGAGTTCTTCTTGTGTTTAATGGCGGTTTGCGAAATAACTTCTCGGGATTTCCCGCCACCTACTGGACTGGAGTGTGAATGAGTTTGAAATCCGTTTCGAAATAAAATTATTATAGTTAAAAAAAAAAAAAATGAAAATGAAAAAACAACTTGTATTTATATTTAGCAATTGTAATAATCCTTAATGAAACCCATTGGTCTTGAACAGAATAACTTTAATTCTCAAGGAGCACAGACAACAAAACCCTCTTTCTATAGAGCTGGAACTTCTCTCCCCTCGTCACGTTCTCTTAAAGGCATACACCCATTACATCTCCCCTTTTCAGTTTTGTTTTTCTTCTGAACATTTAAGTACACCTTAAACATATCTCTTTAGTATTGATAAAACATTCAAAACGTCAGCCAACTTAATGATGGCATTGGAGCCAGGGGTGGATCTAGAAAAATATTTATGGGTTGGTGAGAGGGGGGCAGGAATTTTTGAGGGGTGGTAACATATGGCAGAATATACTTAATTTAATCACGTTTATCACAGTTTGATGATAAATAGTATGCACACACACTAAAAAAGGACACAGCCCAGATAGCAAAAAATATCCGCACGGCTTCTTTTTGCCGCCGTCCCTAAGCTGTCGGCTATAGGTGCGTCCCACTGGCGGGGATGAAACATTTTCCGCCGAATTCGTCCCTCCCATTTCTTGCGATATGCCGCCGGCGGTCAGACGGCGGGCCGTCCGCTTCATTTTCTCTGGCGTTTGCCTCAGGCTGATCGACCGCGGGCGGCTGGCGGCAAGCTGCTTTGAAATACAAGGATTTCTACTCTCAAAATCGACCAGCCATGTTGGCTATTATTATTTTTTTTGCTCCAAAGCCATTAAGGTTTATAACAGAGGCTTGACTCTTGATTCCATGATAAGGTAAGTTTTAGGAAATGACATTTAAATTACTTTTAGAAACTCTGAAGCGATTATACAGTAATATTTGTAAAATATATTGAATTATTTTATGCACTTGAAAATTGTTTACATTTCTTTGATTGCTGCGCATTTGAGACATGCGCCAATAAACCAAAAATAATTCCTTTTGTAAAACTTACTTGGCAATAAATATCTTTATGATTCTGATTAGGTTTTAAAATAGATATTTAATTCATGGTATGAACAATTTAGCAGAATAAATTGATGAAGTTAGACTTTTCACCAATGCCTGACTATCAGTGAGCTGTGAAAGACATCTGCAACATGGCCAAAATCTCGGGTACACTTAAATTTTTTTATTAATTTGCAACCATGGTGATATCTATCATAAACATGAAAATCCCTGTTTTGACGTGAAGGATAAACTCAATGAAAAAGCTAAATTATCCTCTGGTTTCACAGTTGCGCAGAAATTTCGTTTATGTCTACATTTTTTCCAACCTCGATTTTTTTTGTTATTTTACCTTTTACAGGTTTTGCAATTTGACCTGTATAAATGTTTAAGAAAGTGTTAAAGTCCCTGTAAAGGCAATAAAAAAAATCTAAACACATTATAAATGTTAAAAATGTATTGCTAAAACACATGACAAAGACTGAACAGTGAAGTTCCGCTGTCGCCAAATCTGTTTCCGGTTTACTTGCGCGTCGCCTAAAATGTCTGTTTTTACTCGACGTCTCCAGAATCTTCCGAAAATACTGGCGTCAGCGTATGTTCATCGCATTGTTGATGCCTGGTCCCCTGCTCCGACAAGCAAGAGGGACAAGGGCTTTAAACTCTACATATCGAGTTATCTGCACAACTACAAGGGTAAGTATTTTAATCTAATGTGGTGTGCCGGCAGATAGCGGCTAAGCTAGTTCGCCACGTGTACATTTTTTATGTAAGGTTAGTATAGAAGCTTGTTTTTTCTTAGTTTTAAAGCAGACTGTTTGTTAATTTTTGTGATAATTGTGATATCAATTATATTAACTTGGTCTCCTCTCAGTTTCTAATAAAGATCAGGACACAGGTGAAGTCACTGTCAGGGCATTGTGCTACAGGTCCATGAGGAAAACAGATAAACCTCACAGTTTGAGTGTATGGTGAAGCTAGAATTAATAAGACCGCAGTTATAGGCTTGTTACTTTAATAGCCCGATGTTCCTGGGGACTCGGCTAAGGTTATTCATGATTAATGTAACTCAAATGAAAACAGTTATTGTAGGCAGGTAAGTTTCCCTAGCTGGTCCCCTCTGTGTAAAATGCGTTCTTATTCAAGTTTTCAACTCAGTCATTCGTTTAAGATGCAATCTTGTGTTATATGTATTAGGCTATCATGATTATACAGTGAGCAAGCTATATAAATAAGTATTTAATATAATAAGTGTAGAGCAACAACCGAGGGTGTAAGGTAAAGGCTGAATATTGTAGATTTATTACAATATGTTCCATGTTTGAATTAAAATACCTGTGGATATGCAGGAGCACACACTCTACAAAGGCCTGACTGGAGATTTGCCTGATCTATCCGTCCTTCAGGTGAGTAGGGGTATAACAATAGCAAATTTCACTGTACAGTATGATATATCAACCAAAATCTGTATACCAATATTTCTTTATTTTCTTTTTCCTCCCCTTTTACAAACAAATATTCTGCTTCAAAGAAAAAAAATGAAATTGATGTTATCATAAGGGTTCTTCATTATGAACTTGTATGCCATGCATAACATACTGTGGATAGAAATTACAGGGAAAGTTGCTGGTATGATAATTGTGGTTATATTATATTACTATTATATTTAGTGTATTGCTAATCAATATATTGTTACTTCCCAGGTGACAGCGGCTCACTTCAAGAGCAGGTGAAGCAAGTTGGGACAATGTTGAAGACGTTTGCTTGCACTGGGCAATCGGGTACAACTTGCAAACAACACCTGTGGTTGTTGGTTTAATTCCCACTGGGGCCACCTGTACATGTAGTAGACCTAGATATAAATGTCATAGTTTAGTAGTTGAAGGACCAGGACTGACTACTTTATTCTTTTATTCTGGGAACCCCTGTAGGTGCAGATCAAACCCTAATGCTGCGACGTCTTGGAATTTGGCGATGTTGTGCGTAGCATGGACGACAAAATGCTATGCTGCAACGTTTCAGTGCCAATGTGTCTGTTGGAGAGTTATCCCTGCCAGGGGATCTGTTACTCCCCCCTAGACACCCAGGAAGATTTGGCGTTGCTTGACAACAGTTTGAGGCAGGATAAAGAGCTCCAGCAACGATTTGTAAGTGTGCCGATTTCGTTTATAACGCCATAGGGTAATATAAAAAGTACAATTAAGATCGTACACTGCATATTCTACAGTCTGAATCCACAGCCTGTCACATTTTAAATTTATGAGAAGCTTCAGAGAAATGTAATTTGTAACATGTTTTTTTGTATTTTCAGCTTCGGTTTTGGCAATCAAATGTGGGAGGGACCTAAAGACAACCGTGTGGTGAATGCTTCAGAGTATCTTCTCTAATCACCTTTCCATCAATACAACCTGGACTGGTGTAGGGGATAAAGCATGTTTCAGAGACATGTTCCTGAAGACCATTGTTCAAAGTAAGTTGGATATTTTTTTATATTTAAGTACATGTGTATGACCTTATGCCATTCAAATGGAATGACAGATCTTTATTTTCTACAGGAGCCATCCGGAAGAACCCGGCAACACAGGATGCCACTGATGAGGCGATCCAGGTTAACGTTACGCGTTACCTGAAAGGAGCATCTGAACATGATGGTGGAAAAAGCGCCGCACAGCTGAGAGGGACCCACAGCCGACCCCTTAAACCTAGGCTGACTGCTGACACCCCAGCATCACTGACAACTGGAACCCTTTCTTTATCCTGCAGTCAGTAACATCAAGACCCCTAAAAAGCCTGCTAAAAGTGTCAGACTACACTCACCCAATCCACACTGTTCACTGTGGAAATTGCTTTTTTTTTTTTTCTCTCGTGACCCTGCTTTGAGGGCAGCTCCTTGGATGAATATGGGATGGTTTGTCCTTTTATACAGGCGCACGAGGAATCACTGAAGATATGCCAATTTGCACTGCCTCATTCTGGGGGTCGGGGAAAACCGGTGATTCTTAGCCCACTACACCACGCAGTCCCCAACCTCTCCAGACATTCTGATTGGCTGTGTTCTCTACAGCTGGATTTTCTGCTGTTAATTATATTTATTCCCACTTGTTGTAAGTTGAATGTCAAAATGTATATTATACCTGTTATCCTGCACATTCCTTGATACCAAAGATCTCAATTATTCTATTTTTAAATATAGCTTGTAAATCCTAGATTATACATCTAATACTTGATATTTGCACATTATCTGGTATCAAATATTCTACTTACCGTGACTTTAGTGTTGCTTATTTCATTCCGTCAGTGCTTAACGATTCTATTATAGTTTGTAAATCCTATTTCATACCTCTGATACTTCATATTGCACATTAACTAGTACCAAATATTATACTTTCATTCTGTCACAGTGCTTAACTGTTATTCTATTGTTAAATATAGCTTGTAAATCCTTGTGCCACAGGTCAGCATTGCAGTTATAATGGTATATTCTACTCCAGAGCTTTACTCTAAATTATTACCACTTAACCTGTTGTTAGAAATGACTTGTAAATATGATGTTATACCTCAATTTATTTGGTATCCTGCACTTTCTTTGGTACCAAATATCCTCATTGCTTATGTTTACTGGTAATTCTTTTCATCCCAGAGCTGACCTCTTTATATTATTAACAATTATTGTAAGTGTTACAATAGTGTTTTTTTTTTTTAAATATTTTTTTTTACCAAAATTGAATTGGAAACCTGCATGTTTAGTGTGTGTGTGTGTGTGTGTATATAATGTTTGTATTTTTCTGTTATTTATATTTCAGTGATCTGACATCTTGTTTCAATGACAGTTACTATACTTTGAAATGTGGAATTAAAACGCCAAATGGAAATTTGTCTGGTTTGATCAATCATTATTCTTGATAAACTGCATGCTATAAATATATATATACATATATACAATAAGCGGCGGCAGATCGCTCGAAAAAAGCGTTTGCCTCCGACGGTCCACCTTCGATATAACGGCGGTGGAACGGCAGATAGCCACGGAACGAAGGCGGTAGGAAGGCGGCTGCCGCCGGCGGTGCGCCGTCAAACGTCTTTGCGATATCGCCATTCTGCCGCTTCTACTGCCGCCGGAGCACCGCCAGCGGCCCGCCGACTTATTGCTATGTGGGAGGCTGCCATTTACAAACTCATACAAACAAACTCATGCAATCAATGTCTTGTATTTGAGGTTTCATGTGAAACAGTTCATATTAGGAATAAGTGACCATACAATGTGATCTCACTTAATAGGAGATAGAAGTATGATTGCAGTTAATCTGCAACTGACTAGCTAGCAGTGCTTACCTAGCTACTGAGCATGTGCGACTCCCAACAAAGATGGAACAGAAGTGGGATGCCTCACTCGGCATCCCAGTGTCAGGTGACAACACATTTATTTGATCAAAAAGCTCCAGCTTATGCTCTGGGACCATCCTGGTCTGCATGCTACAACTAAGTGCATGAAAAAACTTTTCGTGATTGCTTTTTATTTGTCTCCCACCAGTTTTCAATGGAACCCCCTTAAAAACACCATCCTGAACAGTCTGACAGGCAATCTGGTAATGAGGGCCTGGTGTCTCCATCATTGCTAAGAAAACATCGTTTAACTTTTTTTTAACCCTTCTGAGAGACGAATTTCTCTGTTTTGTAATGCCTCAGACAAGTCTTTAAGCTCGTCTAGAGCATCCAACATTAGTCCCAAATTGACAACAAAACCCTCTGAGGATAATTTAGCTGCAAGCCCGTCATACATGCACCTTTCAGCCGAGTTCCTGGATGTATCTTTACCAGCACTAATAAAGTGCTGGTGCAAAGCACCATACATATTCCAGACAGCTTCAACTGTCCTGTAGGAAGAGGCAACCCATCTCACATTTAACACACAACCTATTTTTCTCAACTCTGTGCCCACTACGGATGCAGCCTCATCCAGTTCTCTCAAATTCTTTGGGGACTGACTATAAAGACAGTACAGCTTATCCAGGAAACTGTTCAAGTGGTTGGTTTCCACACAGCTCCTTACGGCATCCCCAACTGACAGCTCTAGCCTGTGATTAAGGCAGTGCCAGCCAACCACTGCTGGATATCTGGCCTTTAGCTTTGCATACAACCCTGCCTTTCTACCCAGCATCACCGATGCCCCATCTGAGCAGAAACCAAGAAAGCACTGCTTCAGAAACTCATCATCTAACCCATTGTCCATGAGACACTTGAGCAATGCATCAGTGATGCCATCTGATCTTTTTTCATAACAATCTCATCTGCTTGTCTTTAGTATCCCCATACGGTTTAACTCTGCCATATTGCCACTCTGATGAAAAAGTGTATTTGTTTGAACCAGATCTTAGCACACCTGGTGACCCTGCATCTCTGCATATTTCACATCCCAGTGCATTATTAGATAGGAATATGAACGAGTATTTGGTTTTGAAGTGTTCATATTGGGCCAGAGTCCAAAAAAATTGGCAAAGTGAGTGCTGAAGATGGGCTGCTGCTGCTACCACTGCTGAGGGCTGATGCTGGGCTGCTGCTGCTATGACTATGGAGGGCTGATGCTGGGCTGCTGCTGCTACCACTGCTGAGGGCTGATGCTGGGCTGCTGCTGCTATGACTACGGAGGGCTGACGCTGGGCTGCTGCTGCTACCACTGCTGAGGGCTGACGCTGGGCTGCTGCTGCTATGACTACTGAGGGCTGACGCTGGGCTGCTGCTGCTATGACTACGGAGGGCTGACGCTGGGCTGCTGCTGCTACCACTGCTGAGGGCTGACGCTGGGCTGCTGCTGCTACCACTGCTGAGGGCTGTCGCTGGGCTGCTGCTGCTATGACTATGGAGGGCTGACGCTGGGCTGCTGCTGCTACCACTGCTGAGGGCTGACGCTGGGCTGCTGCTGCTACCACTGCTGAGGGCTGACGCTGGGCTGCTGCTGCTATGACTACGGAGGGCTGACGCTGGGCTGCTGCTGCTACCACTGCTGAGGGCTGACGCTGGGCTGCTGCTGCTATGACTACTGAGGGCTGACGCTGGGCTGCTGCTGCTATGACTGCTGAGGGCTGACGCTGGGCTGCTGCTGCTACCACTGCTGAGGGCTGATGCTGGGCTGCTGCTGCTACCACTGTTGAGGGCTGATGCTGGGCTGCTGCTGCTACCACTGCTGAGGGCTGACGCTGGGCTGCTGCTGCTACCACTGCTGAGGGCTGATGCTGGGCTGCTGCTGCTACCACTGTTGAGGGCTGATGCTGGGCTGCTGCTGCTACCACTGCTGAGGGCTGACGCTGGGCTGCTGCTGCTACCACTGCTGAGGGCTGATGCTGGGCTGCTGCTGCTACCACTGTTGAGGGCTGATGCTGGGCTGCTGCTGCTACCACTACTGAGGGCTGACGCTGGGCTGCTGCTGCTATGACTACTGAGGGCTGACGCTGGGCTGCTTCTGCTATGACTACTGAGGGCTGACGATGGGCTGCTGCTGCTGCTACCACTGCTGAGGGCTGGGTTGCTGGTTGTGCCACTCTTTAGGACTTTTCTACTAAATGCATAGTTCCATACATCAAAATTACTGATTCTGCACACTTCTGGGCTTACATCTTCAATCTCTATCATTTTTTTGATATGGCAATTGCAGCAATAACTTACTTCCCAAAAATATCTTCCAGGGTCCGCTTCATGTTTATTCAGCGTCTGAATGAACACAATCAGCTTATGTTTAATCTTTTTTTTTTTAAACTATCAACAGAGATTTGATAGTTTATCAAGCATTTTTTTACATTAAAAAATATTTATAAAATCAGTTATATAAGTTTTAAAAAAAAAGAAGCTTTGTGTTATGTGTAAGGCAGTTAGATGAGTTCACCAGATGTGTTTTGACATGGGTAAGTCAAAAGGTCAATCCGCATTATAGATTTATAGCATTTTTTTAACATTAACACTAGAACTACCACGCCGGTCATTTTGACCGTTTTTAAATTTTGCAATGTAATAACTTTGTTGAAATAAAACCCATATAACCATATAAGGAGTTTGTTTTATAGATTATCTTTTGCCGTGTAATTCAGTGCGCAGGGTTAATGTGCAAGTTTTTCTTTTTCTCTCCCTGTGGATGTCCCGCTCTCTTATTTCAAGCAATTTGATAGTGTAGCGAAGTCCTTCATTTGGAATGGTAACATCCCAGATTACGTTTCAATAAATTACATAGGCCGATTGACAATGGTGGGTTAGGCCCACATAAGATTTTGTTTTATTATTATGCATTCAGTCTCAGACATTTGGCTCATTGGTTGCTTCCCCCTGAGAGAGCCCCTCCCTGGTTTTGTATCGAACAGAAAGGTCTTGCCCCTGTTTTGCCATTGCAAAGCATATCTATTAAAATATCTGGTGAAGTTAAATCACACCCCGTTATCTTGCATTTGCACACAGTATGGACAAAAGTGTCCAGAGTTTTTAATTCAGACATTTATTTAAATGTTGCCTCGAGCATATGGCAGAACCCCAAAATTACAAATTAATAAGTCTCCTTTCTGCTGGTCATAGTGGATTGTGAGGGAGGTTAAGATGCTCGGTAACCTATATGAGAGTGGAGTGCAGAGATCTTTTGAAAACATACTTAAAAATTGTAGGATTCCCAGATCTCTTTAGGTATTTTCTAAAGAGTAAATTTTCTTGAGGTATTTAGGTAGCATACACCCCCCTAAAAGCAGCAGATACTCTGGAAGTGGCGATTACTGCTTTTGGAAATGGTCATGAGGCATCAGTGTATTATTCCCGGCTAATTCAGAGTCTGGGGGACGGAGCTAGAACTTCTCTCAAGAGATTATGGGAGAAAGATTTAAACTTAGTATTGGAGGAGGGAGTGTGGGCAAGAATTCTAAAAAAAGTTAAGTCTGCATCTAGATATGCAAGGGTGCACCTTATGCAATGTAAGAATTTGCATTGATTCTTTTGGACACCCTCTAGATTGTATAGGCTTGGTCTTCAAGACACACCCACCTGCTGGCGATGCCAATCAGAAGATGGGGACACAACCCATGTCTTTTGGTGTGTTAAAGGGTTAGTTCACCCAAAAATGAAAAATGTCCCATAATTTACTCACCCTCAAGCCATCCTCGGTGTATATGACTTTCTTCTATCAGTCAAACACAATCGGAGTTATATTAAAAAATATCCTGGCTCTTCCAAGCTTTATAATCGGAATGAATGGTACCTTAGATTTTGAAGCCCAAAAAACCACATCAATCCATCAAATATTTTATCCATACGGCTCCAGGGGGTTAATAAAGGCATTCTGAAACGAAGCATTTTTGTAAGAAAAATATCCATATTTATAACTTTAGAAACTATAATCACTGGCTTCCTCTATCCTCTGCGCTTCCGTGTTTGTTGCTTCTCACCAGAGCTTACACTACGCCTACGTCATACGCCGGAACAAGACTCTCTTGTGAACATGCTGACGGCCGTTACCGGAAACCAGTGATTATAGTTTAGTTTATACTTTGACAACAGGGATATCTGTTGAGGGTCAGGGTGGGGTTGTGGATTGGGAGGGGGAAAGTGAATAATGGGGGTTAAAAGTTGATTCTGTGAGTAAAATGAAAATTTTTCTATTATTATAAAAGTAGTGACAGCATTTTCTCAAATTCCAAATAAAAATATTGTAATTTAAAGCATTTATTTGAAGAAAATTACAACTGGTCAAAATAACAAAACAGATGCAGTGTTTTCAGACCTCAAATAATGCAAAGAAAACATTCATTTTTAAACAACACAATACTACTGTTATAACTTAGGAAGAGTTCAGAAATGTATATTTGGTGGAATAATCCTGATTTTCATATCTTGGCATGCTCTCCACCAGTCATTCACATTGCTGTTGGGCAACTTTATGCCACTCCTGGTGCAAAAATTTAAGCATCTCGGCTTTGTTTGTTGGCTTGTGGCCATCCATCTTCCTCTTGATCACATTCCAGAGGTTTTCAATGGGGTTCAGGTCTGGAGATTGGGCTGGCCATGACAGGGTCTTGATCAGTTCATCCTCCATCCACACCTTGATTGACCTATTTTTAAATCTGCACCATGTAACTTTGTGTTCTCTAATGACAGTGATTGAAACGTAAAACTGCAAGCAACATGTGGATGAACACTTTACGTGTGTTATGTTTCAGGCTGTGTTACATGTTACGTGTTTTCCTGCGTGGATGAATCACATGATTTGAGATTACCTGAACATAAACACTAGTTGAAACGTTTATTCTTTTTATATACTATTGCACAGCCTCAGATGATAATGCAAGTAAACCGTAATACTACAATCGTACATCTATTCACTGCAAACAATTACATTGAAAACTAACATAAAATGAGGATTCAATGATGATGGGGATGAAATATACTTTATTATACAGTAAAATAATACGCAATATAATAGCTTCATGGTAACACACTAAACAAATTAATATATACATTGCTATAAAATTGGTACATTATAAAAACTTGAGATGTTTATACATTTCATGGGGAATTACCATCTAGAAACTTTACTTTTAGTGGCTTTTAAACAGACTATCTGCTAAAAGGACAAAGGAGAGTGATAACTTGAGCATTTATGTGACTGGGGTAAAAGAAATGAGAAAACAGTGAGCACACACACACACACTTAGGGAACCTCAGGGTGCAGCAATATTATTAAATTATCAGAAGTCATGAATGTCCATAAACCTGTTACAGGAATTTTCCCTGGAAAACGTAGATACATCGGAAGAAGTAAACACATGAGTAATGTTCAATTCATGAAAGCATGAAAAGCAATATAAACTTCAAAAACCCAACCAGAAAATATATCCAAGCATTTTAGCAAGTAAAAAACCTGCCAAACAGTCCAACCCGACTGTTGCGATGCTGTCCTGAACTGTGACTGAACAGCATAATTTCCCCCGCCAGAATACACGACAACCTGTACTTCTTTTCTGGGATTACAGACATGATGTAAAGACGCAAGGATGACTGACAAATGCCTGCGATTTCACACCAAATCTGAACCGACAGCTAAGAATACTTATTCATTTTGTAGGCTTACCGTAGTGAATCTGGGTAAGGCAAAGGTATCATTAAGAACACTGATTTTATATGTGCTCAATCAATAATGGCAACCGCATCGAAGACATTTCATACTACGTTGTGTATCGAAAGTTTAAGTTTGGTGAACTCTGAACTGCGAATCTGCACGATGAGAGGACACATGACCAATAGATCAAAATGTCACAAATTGACCTCTTGGTTCAATACAAAGAATACTGTATTTCAATCAGTCAAACAACCAACACATCTGATTCAGTGATGTATTCCTTCAGCCAGTGAAACCAATAATTGCTCCCGCACTCGAATCCTATTTGCTGGCACTATAATCAGTCTTTACAGGCATGAAAAAAAATCACCAAAACATTCTCACACATTAAACAAGAGCTCATTGGCTTCAAAAGGGAGTGAAGTCAACTAATAGGAAGTATAAGTCGGAGTATGGAAGAGAACGAGAACGATTAGTTCACTTAAAAGATTGGTTTAAAAAGACTGATTTATTTACAAATGAAACATCACTCATTTTCTTAGAGGATGCTACAAACTTTGGAAAAATGTCCAACTATTTACTTAATCTTGTTGGACCTGAAGATTATTTTTGCAAAGTGTGTCTTCTTGGGCAATTCTTTTTACATGTCTCTTTAGACTACTTGCTGCCCTGAAACTTTTCCCACATTAAGAGCAGTTGTATGATTTCTCTACAGTATGGATTCTCTTGTGTGTTTTCAGGTCTTGTAAAAGAGTGAAACTCTTTTCAAAGTTTGAAAAAAAAGATATAATAAATCACACACATTAACCCCTACACCTCTCTCTCCACTGCCCCTTCCCAAAGCCCTCCAAAAATGGCAGATTTTTGCCACATTTCCCCATAAACAAGTCCCCAGTTTTCTAGATGACCCTTCTTCAAAAGCTGCCACCCTCCCCATCTCCGAGCACCACTCCTGAAATGGGGGCGCTTCAGCAGACTTCCATCTCCTTAAAACTATTTGCCTGGTGATCATGACGCTGGTTAGGACCCAATTTTTCCCAAAGAGTCTGGGGAAAATTTTTATTTGAGTGCCAGTTTAAATCTTTCTCCCATAATCTTTTGATACAAGATAAAGCTCTGTCCCCCAGACTCTGATTTAGCAGGGAGTAAATACACTGATGCCTCATGACCTTTTCCAAAAGCAGTAATCACCATTCCCAGAGTGTCTGCCACTTTAGGGGGGTGTATGCTACTCCCAGAAGTAGTACAGAGCAGGTACCGCAGCTATAAATACCTAAAAAACTGATATCTGGGAATCCCAAAATGTTGAACCAAAGTTTCAAAGGATCTCAACACACCACTCTCATAAAGGTCACTGAGTGTAGTAACCCCCTCACAATCCACTCTGAACAGCAGAAAGGCGACTTATTAATGCATAAATTGGGGTTAAGCCATAAACAGGAGTCAACATTTAAATAAATGTCCACACTGAGTGCAAATGCGAGATAACAGGGTGTAACTTAACTTCTCAGGTTTGTTTGATAGAAAGGCTTTGCAATGGCGAAATAGGGGCAAGAACTTTCCATTCAATACAAAACCAGAGAGGGACTCTCTCAGGTGGAAGCGACCAATGAGCCAAATGTCTGAGATCGAATGCATAATAGTAAAACAAAATCTTGGGTAGGCGAAGCCCATCTTTGTCAATCTGCCTATGCAGCTTACTGAAGTGTAATATGAAGGACTTCGCTATACTATCAAATTGCTTGAAATAAGAGAGGGGGACATCTATATGGAGAGACTGTAGCTGGTAGAGGAATTTTGGAATACAATTCATTTTAATGACATTAACCTTCCCAATCATAGAAATATTTAATGAAGCCCACCTGCCCACATCACTCGAAAACCTTTTTATTAAAGGGCCAAAAGTTACTAACTAAATCACACAAATTTGCTGAGAATAAAATACCCAAATACTTAATGCCATGTTTGGGCCACTGAAAGGTTAAATTGGTCAATTTGGAATGTCCAATTCCCAATGCGCTCTAAGTCCTCATGGTGGCGTAGTGACTCGCCTCAATCCGGGTGGCGGAGGACGAATATCAGCTGCCTCCGCGTCTGCGATGTCAACCCTCGCATCTTATCATGTGGCATGTTGAGCATGTTACACAGAGAAATAGCGCATGTGGAGGCCCAACTCACCACGTGCCCCACTGAGAGCGAACCCCATTATAACGATCATGAGGAGGTTACCCCGTGTGACTCTACCCTCCCTAGCAACGGGCCAATTTGGTTGCTTAGGAGACCTGGCTGGAGTCACTCAGTACACCCTGGGATTCAAACTTGCGAACTCCAGGGATGGTAGCCAGTGTTTTTACCACTTTTCCCCCCAAATCTTTGCAAACATTTTTGACAATATTTTTACATATCATGGTTGAAAACTGCTTGAGCATTTTTAAGGTTTTTCTCCAGTATGGATTCTCCTGTGTTTTTTCAGGTTTTGTGACAGAGTGAATCTCTTTTCACAGTGTGAGCACTTGTAAGGTTTCTCTCCAGTATGGATTCTCTCGTGTGTTTTCAGGTGATGTGAGTGAGTGAAACACTTTTCACAGTGTGAGCACTTGTAAGGTTTTTCTCCGGTATGGATTCTCTCGTGTTTTTTCAGGTCTTGTGACTGAGTGAAACTCTTTTCACAGTGTGAGCACTTGTAAGGTTTTTCTCCAGCATGAATTCTCTCGTGTGTTTTCAGGTTATACGAGTGAGTGAAACTCTTTCCACAGTGTGAGCACTTGTAAGGTTTTTCTCCAGCATGAATTCTCTCATGTGTTTTCAGGTTATGTGAGTGACTGAAACTCTTTCCACAGTGTGAGCACTTGTAAGGTTTTTCTCCAGTATGGATTCTCTCATGTTTTTTCAGGTGTTCTGACCGAGTGAAACTCTTTCCACAGTGTGAGCACTTGTAAGGTTTTTCTCCAGTATGGATTCTCTCATGTTTTTTCAGGTGTTCTGACCAGGTGAAATTCTTTCCACAGTGTGAGCACTTGTAAGGTTTTTCTCCAGTATGAATTCTCTCATGTTTTTTCAGGTGTTCTGACCGGGTGAAACTTTTTCCACAGTGTGAGCACTTGTAAGGTTTTTCTCCAGTATGAATTCTCTCATGTTTTTTCAGGTGTTCTGACCGGGTGAAACTCTTTTCACAGTGTGAGCACTTGTAAGGTCTTTCTCCTGCATGGATTATCTTGTGTGATTTCAGGTCTTGTGACTGAGTGAAACACTTTCCACAGTGTGAGCACTTGTAAGGTTTTTCCCCAGTATGAATTCTTTGGTGCTGTTTCAAGTGGCTGGCTGTAGTTAAGGTCTTCCCACATGCAAAGCACATATGAACCCCCACACCAGTATTCTCATCTGTGTGAGTTTTCAGATGTTTTCTTAGGCTTGAATTCAAAACAAATGTTTTACCACACTTGTCACATTCAAATGGTCTCTCTCCAGAGTGAGAGTGGAGATGACCTTTGATACTAACTGTATTCGCAAACCTTTTTCCACACTGATGGCACGGGTAAGGTTTCTCTCCAATATGAACTTTCATGTGTTTATAAAGCCGGCTTTTATTTGTAAAACTCTTTCCACACTGTAAGCAGGTGAAAGTATTATTGGTTGCTCTTCTTTTATGGTTTTCTGGTAATAAATTCATCTTAGTCTCTGAATAACTCAAAGATTTTTCTCCAGTTGTGAAATCAAGATGTTTCTGACACTGAAGATTCTCCTCCACTTCGTTCTGTTCTTGACATTGCTCTTTCACTTCCATCAGCTCTACAATAAACACAGTAAATGGACAAAATCAATTCAAGAGGGAGAAATGTAAAAAGGAATCAAATTGAACCTTATTTCAATGCCAGAACACAACAAATGTCCAGTATTATTTTGTGATGGACAACCCTAGAAATCAGTAGTAGCAGGTATTTCTTTAACTCTTACTAGCCACTTTGGCAGGTGACGGTTTCAGGGTTTTTCATTGAACATTCTGTGAAAGTTGGGCCACTGCCAAAGCAAATATTTTATTAATCTAATGTTCAGAGCTTTATTAGCACTAAATGTGCTGCTAATATCAGATATGTGCATCTGTGAGGGCAGAGTGAAGCAATGTTTTGAATCAGGAATGCAAATACTCACCTTTTAGATAGTCACCTTTTAAAAAAAATATAAAATGGATAATAATAATAATAATAATAAATATAGCTGCAAGCAGCAAAGCAAATTCCTTCTCAAAATTGCTAATCATTTAAAAATTGCTCAGTAGAGGGTTGGAGTTAAACCCTCCAGATGGAAGAATCCTAAACAACATGTCTTTGTGTCTGAATCCTAAATGAAAAATGATGGCTGTATTTGAACCTCTGACCCTTCACTTACCAGCACAACATCTTAGCCAAGTAAGCTATTCACATTGCTGAGTATTTCTGCTTTCAGTTTATATATAAAAAAAGAACCAGTGGCTAGAATTGTCAGATTTGGCCAAAGTTCAAACAGCTGTAATTCAGTCATCTTTTGACATATCAAGGTGAAAATTTGCACAGTACTTCAAAGTGATGTCATCTTGAAGCATGTCAGGTTTGAAAAACCATCAGTCAAAACTAAATTTGATTTATTGACACATATATATTGAGGCAATGTGGACATTTACATAAATACACCCCATTCAGCCATTTTGTATTGTATTCCTTTTCGCTAAGTAACAAATTGAAAGAAATCAATTCTACATGTAACCCAGGTTAAAATATTAAATTAAATGTTTGTATATTGGTTTGGCTGTCCTTGTCCCTTTAATATATCTGCGCGTGAGTACGTGCCCTGCGACCGCACGTAACTCCAGTCACGTGATTGTGCTTAGCCAATCGCGCTTTGGAGCACTGAGTGTTTAATCGGGCACGGCGTCTTCCTCATTCAGAGGTGTGGGGAAGCCGATCGACAGCTGTGGGTAGGTTTGTGTTTTACAAACTATTCACTCTTGTGCTCTATTCATGCTTTTAAGTTAAGCATATCGTTGTAATATCACTTTTAGAACAACTTACTGGCTGTAGGGAAGCCGTCGCTGCCATCAGGGTATGTTTGTATAGAGGAACTGGTGAGTAATCTGAATGAATGAACTACATGCTAATATGTTAAGTCATTAAGAACATTAGCATTGATATTGGCTGTTCTAAACAAATGGTTTTGATTCATTTTATGCTGTTGTGAAGTCTGCCAATTTCTTTTGGTTTACAGATTACAGATAGATTTGTTTGCACTAGGTGTGTTTACATGCAGTACTGTTTGATTATTTATTTGAATTTTGTGTGGGTAATGCAACTTTAATATTTCACGTTTGATTGTATTAATTTAATATTGCATTTAATGTTTATTATTTGTATGTTGTACTTTTTTATTGATTATTTTGTAATGATTTAGATTTGGGTATACCTGGAAAGGATATGTGAGTGTGGAATTAGCTAAAGTTTAATGCAAACCTAGTTCCAACTCAGCTTTATTATTTACTGGCCCTGTTGTTGCACTATAGGCCAGGTTCTCTCTCTCTGTTTGGAGATGAATGATGGCGAGCTGAATTACTACGGCTGGGAGCCTACCATCTGCGCAGCATCCACTGAATAGCCGCTCTACTGGTCTGGTAGGAAGGTTGTATGTAGCTTGCCCCCACACACTTCTCCATAGACCAGCGCTTCAGTCCCACATGCACATTCTTCCCTTTGACGAACATTAACGTATGGACTTATTAACATAAACTCTCATAAAACCCTTGTGGGTTGTCGCGTTGGTCTTGAAGAAACCAAACATCGCTGGGACAGTTATTTTTGTTTTTGGTTTTTGTGTATGGCATTTGTTGTAATTTTCATTATCATACTTTACTTGAACAATAACCACAAAGTGCACTTAACTATAACCAGTTCAACTGTAGTCTGTCAATATTTTGGGTTTTTCTATTTTTTTGTCCTTTATTATTTTTGTCGTAAATATTTTGTTTAATCACTTATCAATATATGGTACCTGCACCAAGTTTAACATTTGTTTCTGTGTAGTTACTGACCACCAGCTCCTGTAGTCGAATTTAGACTTCTGTGACCTAATTAGCCTATACTGTTTATTTCTATAGCTACCTATTTAATTCATTAAAGTTAATATTAATGAAGTATTATTATTGGTTAGCAAGGCCCAAATACCCGTTACATATTGGCGAGCCAGCCAGGAGCCGGTTTGTACAGTAATTAACATTTTTTTAACAACAGAAACAGCGCATTCAGACTCACCAGGCCGTTTTGGTTTCTGTGATGGAAGTTTTTGGAAATCTCGGGATAAAAATTCCTAATGCCGTCTTAGTGGATGGGCCGGTTGAAGAGAGTTCCTCTGAAGTTATAGATTTTCTTGATCAATACGGCGATATTAATTATGATAACATTATTGATGATAGCGAATCTGAATTTCATCATATGCTCATTGTTGAATTCGCGTTGGGAGCATCAGTAGCAAAACTGTCGTCACTATTGCCGTATACATTTATTTCTGATGAAAATAATGAATTCCATATTAAGAATATATCCCAAAGTTACACTTCAAAGTTGGGGGGGTTCAAAAACTGACACCTATCTATCTGACCTGAAAGAAATTGCTAAAATGTCTGGAAAAGATTATTCGATGGTTCTAGGTGAAATGATGTTCCAGATACAACAAGCTATAGCACTTCATCCCATTGCTGTAAATGTCTCAAAAATAGAACAAAAGATATCTGACCAACAGAAAAAACCTCCAGAGCCATCTGTACCTCCTTCTGTACCAAGTCGAACTTTTGGCTCCGGGTATGCTCCTTTACAAAACTCTCTCACCCCACCTGTTTCTGCCTCTAACAGTGCCGATATGAACAGTGCTGGGGGACGATCGATTGCACCTGGTGATCTTAACCCTCCTGAGGTGCAGCGCTATGTTGTGGAGCATGTGGTCTGGAGCAGTGATACATCCATGCATGTTAGCCACCGGTTGAGACTGTTCTCTGGTAAAGTGCCCAGATCAACCCATGAAATGGACTACGACACCTGGCGGTCTGGCGTCGATTAGTGTTGCATGATCCAGCCATCTCTGATCTCCAACGCACCAGACTAATTCATGACAGCCTGCTATCCCCTGCCTGTGATATGGTGAAACATCTAAGCCCTGATGCGCTGCCTGATGTGTATTTGCGGCAGTTGGAGTCGGCGTATGGCACTGTCCAGGATGGTGAAGAACTTTACACCAAGTTCATGGATACTTACCAAAACCATGGAGAGAAGCCATCTGAGTACCTACAGAGACTCCAGGTGGCACTGCAACATGCTGTGAGGAGGGGAGGAGTATTTGAGAGAGATATGGATAAACGCTTATTGGCTCAATTCTGCAGAGGGTGTTGGGATAATGGACTGATTTCAGAACTTCAACTCAAACAAAGGAAATCAAGTCCACCATCTTTTGCTGAACTTTTATTACTCCTGCGAACAGAGGAGGACAGAGAAGCAGCAAAGGAGCAAAGAATGAAACAGCACCTTGGAGGAACCAAACAAAAGGTAACCACTCAAGCTCAATTTGTAAACAGGCAGGATGAAGAACCAAATCTGTGCACTGCGATAACAAATTTCACCAAGGAGATTTCACAACAGATGACAGTCATTCAACAACAGCTTGCTGCTCTCAATGCCGGTCGGACCAACAGGTATCAGCCAGCAGCTACGTATTCTGCCTCAAAGCAGTCTGAAACCGGGAAGATGGGGAGAAATGCCAAATTAGCTTCTTTCAATTCGAAACCTGGGTTTTGCTTTCGCTGTGGGGAGGATGGCCACATTAAGCCTCAGTGTGATTCTGATCCGAACTCAGCACTGGTTAGTGCCAAGCTAAAGCAGTTTCAGGACAGGCAGCAGAAGTGGCAGAGACTAAATCCATCTGCAAAGAAGCATTTAAACTAGCTCTAGTTCCTGGTGTGGGACACCCAGGGGCTGAGCAGGACCAAATTTGTCCCGCCAAGAGTGAGCTTCCTGTCAACTGTTTTGAGCTGCAGTCTACATCAAGGAGAGTACCAAAAGGACTTATAGGATCCAGATGTACTGCTGATGTCAAAGTCGCCGGTCATCACGGTTCTGGTCTTCTGGATACCGGGTCCCAAGTTACGACCATTCCGGTTTCCTTCTACAATGAACGTCTCTCCGATCAACCAATTCAACCTCTGCACGAGCTATTCCACGTCGAAGGAGCGGCAGGCCAAAATGTTCCATATCTTGGCTACATTGAAACTACAGTGACTTTCCCTAAAGACTTTGTGGGAAGCATCATTACTGTTCCAACTCTTGCACTCATTGTTCCTGACGTCAGACCAGGATTTCTTACCTCAATCCTGATTGGCATGAACACTCTCGAAATGCTCTATGACCTGTTTCGGCAAAGCGACAATTCTTCTTTCCAACCAAATGCATCCAGTTACCGAGCTGTACTACAAACTCTCCAAGTGACCTATCAACAAAGCTGCAGCGGCCATCTTGGAGTTGTAATTCTGCTCAGTAAAGTCTCTGTGCTCGTTCCTGTTGGCCACACCGTATTGCTGAAAGGCTCTGCTAAAGTCTCTGCTCCAGCAAGTCCGTATGCTGTCGTCCAACATCCGGATTCAGGCCTGCCGGGTGGTCTGTGCGTTAGCAGCTGTCTTGTCGACATGCCAACACATTCCCCTCACCAAGTACCTGTTATGGTGAGAAACGAATCGGAGAAAGACATCTACATACCACCTTCGACCATCATAGCAGAGCTGGGAGCGTATGAATGCATCGTTTCAGAGCAGCGTGTGGCCAGTTCCTCAGCCCCTGGGACGAACGGCTCTCCATTAGTTTTTAACTTTGGGGAATCGCCATTACCCCTGGAATGGAAGGAAAGAATCACCACCAAGTTGAATGCAATGTCCAATGTCTTTTCCCAGCATGACATGGATGTTGGCTGCGCTAGTCAGGTGAAACACCATATTAATCTCCATGACTACACTCCATTCAAACACAGAGCAAGACCAATTCATCCTCAGGATATAGAAGCGGTTCGCAAACATTTGAGAGAGCTTCTAGATGCCGGTGTTATTAGAGAATCAGAGTCACCATTCTCGTCGCCTATAGTTGTTGTCAAGAAGAAAAATGGAGATATTCGACTATGTATTGATTACCGTAAGCTCAATTTGCAGACTGTAAAGGACGCATATGCATTGCCAAACTTGGAGGAATCATTTTCTGCACTCACTGGATCCAAGTGGTTTTCGGTGCAAGACCTCAAGTCGGGTTATTACCAAATTGCAATGAATGAAGCAGATAAGCCAAAGAGAGCCTTTGTCACACCTCTTGGATTCTGGGAATTCAACAGAATGCCCCAGGGAGTAACCAACGCACCTTCAACCTTCCAAAGGTTAATGGAAAAGTGTATGGGTGACTTCCATTTGGAAGAGGTCCTTGTGTTTTTGGATGATATGATCATCTTTTCCGAGACACTTGAGGAGCACGAGAGCTGGTTGCTAAGAGTGCTGAGTCGTCTACGAGAGTACGGATTGAAATTATCACCTGAAAAGTGTAAATTTTTCCAGACATCAGTCAAATATCTAGGACACATTGTTTCTGTAAATGGTGTTGAGACCGACCCAGAGAAGGTATCTGCACTAAAATCCTAGCCAGTTCCCACTAATCTCAAGACCTTAAGATCCTTCCTGGGATTTGCAGGCTATTACCGCCGTTTCATTAAGGGGTTTTCAGCCATTGCAAAGCCTCTCAACGACCTGACTCGTGGATATTCTTCCACAAGAAAGAACTTAAAACCTCTTGGCTTAAAGGTCTCCCAGTTTGATCCAAAGCAACCCTTTGGTTCTCGGTGGAGTCCTCATTGTCAACTTGCTTTTACTACCTTGATTGAGAAACTTATCAGTGCACCAGTCCTTATCAGTGATCCAAAATGCCCTTACATTCTGCATACGGATGCGAGCACCATTGGGCTGGGTGCAGCGCTTTATCAAGAGCAAGATTCTAAGCTTCGGGCTATTGCTTTCGCAAGCCGAGGACTCTCTTTAAGCGAGAGTCGTTATCCGGCTCATAAACTTGAGTTTTTAGCATTAAAGTGGAGCGTGAGAGAAAAATTTCAGGACTATCTGTACGGGACCAATTTTACCGTGATTACCGACAGTAATCCTCTTACTTACATCCTGACATCAGCCAAGTTGGATGCAATGAGCCATCGGTGGTTGGCTGCGCTCTCCACGTTTTCCTTCAAGTTGCAATATAGAGCTGGATGGCAGAATCTGGATGCGGATGCACTTTCCCGCCGACCACAGGAATACTCGCCCTGTGGCGAATCCGATCAAGAACTCCTCAATCAGTTCACCAGACAACATCTTCCCGATTCTGGTGCCCCTTCAATTCCATCTGAGGTTGTTAATGCTATTTGCCAGAGTTGCCTCATCCGAGTGGAAGCAGCAAGCCCTTGGATTGAGTCCCTGTCCATCATGGCCAGTGTTCTTCCTGACAGCTATGCAGAAGATCCTGGATTGCCTGTGGTTCCAACTCTGTCCCATCTTGAGCTTCGGGACAAACAGAGGGTTGACCCAAATCTCCGGGAAGTCATACACCAGATGGAGACAGGTGAGAAAGTTCCTCCTACTGTTAGGGAGGGGCTGCCTGAGATCTCCTTGCTGCTGAGGGAGCTCAACAAGCTTAAACTGGTAGAAGATATTCTCTATAGAACACGACAGGACAATGAACAGACTTCATATCAACTCGTTCTGCCTGAAGAACTTCGTTCCACTGTTTTGCAGAGTCTCCATGATGATATGGGTCATATGGGGATAGAGCGCACATTAGATCTCGTGCGCACTCGCTTCTATTGGCCAAAAATGTCTGTTGACGTAGAGCACAAGATAAAGACTTGTGGACGGTGCATTCGTCGTAAAGCTCTTCCTGAGAGAGCTGCTCCTCTCATTAGTATTTACACTTCCAGGCCACTTCAACTCATCTGCATGGATTTTCTCAGCCTGGAACCAGATACCAGCAACACCAAAGACATCCTCGTGTTAACAGACCACTTCACCAAATTCGCCTTAGCCTTTCCCACTCCAAATCAGAAGGCTAGGACAGTGGCCAAATGTCTGTGGGACAATTTTATAGTCTATTATGGAATACCAGAATGACTGCATACAGACCAAGGGCGGGACTTTGAGTCCAAACTGATCAAGGAATTATGTGAACTGGCTGGAATTAAGAAGTGTCGGACTACACCATACCATCCGCGAGGAAATCCGGTAGAAAGATTCAACCGCACCCTGCTCAACATGTTGGGGACTCTGGAAGCAAACCAGAAAACTAAATGGAAAGACTTCGTCAAACCCTTGGTACACGCTTACAATTGTACAAGGAATGAGACTACAGGATATACACCATATGAACTGATGTTTGGACGTTCTCCTCGTCTTCCGGTCGATCTGGCGTTTGGGTTACCGCTGAGTGGGAAAACCCACCAACCTCATTCACAGTATGTTCAAAATTTAAAGTCCCGGTTGAAAGAGAGCTACGATATTGCCTCGAAGAACGCCGCCAAAGCATCTGAAAAGAACAAGGTCTGCTTTGATCAGAGGGTCACCCCTTCAAAGTTGGAGCCAGGGGACCGAGTGCTTGTGCGTAGTGTTCGCTTGAGAGGGAAACACAAGCTCAGTGTTAAGTGGGAGCAGGACATCTACGTTGTGGTGGATCAAACTGGAGACCTACCAGTCTATACAGTGAAGCCAGAGCGTCGTGATGGTCCTAAATGTACTCTTCATAGAGATCTTTTATTACCATGTGGGTTTCTACCTGCTGTTGAAGAGCCGTTCACTGAGGTCAGTCCAGTCTCAAGGTCAAGAACGCGGCAGCAGTGTGAGATTCCTCCTGACTCTGAGGTCTCTGAAGAGGAAGACTCTTCACTTGAACCAACAGTTCTCTGTTTGGACCCAAATCCAATGAAGTTCACTGTGGAGAAGTTTTCCAAAAGAGCTTCACCTGCAAGTGTTGCCAATGACCATCTTTCTCCATCTGTGAGTGAGCTAGCCGTTGTTGATGTAGGGTCAGAAAGTGGGTTCTTACCTGAAGAAGAGACGTTACTTGTCATCCCTGACCACTTACCTGAAGCTGAAGAATTTGAAGTACCTGTTGAAACCGACTTATCTGAACATCTACCTGAGTCTGAACCCGAGGAAGAAGAGTTTGTCGATCCTGAGACGTCAGTTTCTAGTGTTTCTGAGCCCTTAAACTTTGATTTAACTTTTGATTCGGTAGAACCAGAACACGGTTTAAGACGTTCTGTGCGTCAACGATTACCACCTAAAAGGTTGCAATACAGTTTGCTTGGTAATCCTCTGATATCTGTGGTTCAAACTCTTTTACACAGTATATCGGACGCTTTAAATCCTGCGCCTACCACCAGTTCAGTTATTCATGTGGTTTAACATGCAACGGGACGTGCATGGGTTTAAGGGGGAGGGTGTAACCCAGGTTAAAATATTAAATTAAATGTTTGCATATTGGTTTGGCTGTCCTTGTCCCTTTAATATATCTGCACGTGAGTACGTGCCCTGCGACCGCACGTAACTCCAGTCACGTGATTGTGCTTAGCCAATCGCGCTTTGGAGCACGAGTGTTTAATCATGAATCATAAGACATGAGTGTCGGAATTAGCTAGAGGTGTGATGCAAACCTAGTTTCAACTCAGCTTTATGAGTTACTGGCTATGTTGTTTCACTATAGGCTAGGTTCACTCTCTGTTTGGAGATGCATGATGTCATGCTGAATTACTACAGTTGGAGCCTACCATCTGCTGTAATATCCACTGATTAGAACAACTCTACTGGTCTGGTAGGAAGGCTGTCTGTAGCTTGCCCCACACACTTCTCCATAGACCAGCGCTTCAGTCCCACATGCACATTCTTCCCTTTGATCGAACATTAACGTATGGACTTATTAACATAAACTCTCATAAAACCCTTGTGGGTTGTCTCGTTGGTCTTGAAGAAACCAAACATCGCTGGGACAGTTATTTTTGTTTTTGGTTTTTGTGTATGGCATTTGTTGTAATTTTCATGATCATACTTTACTTGAACAATAACCACAAAGTGCACTTAACTATAACCAGTTCAACTGTAGTCTGTCAATATTTTGGGTTTTTCTATTTTTTTGTCCTTTATTATTTTTGTCGTAAATATTTTGTTTAATCACTTATCAATATATGGTACCTGCACCAAGTTTAACATTTATGTTTCTGTGTTGTTACTGACCACCAGCTCCTGTAGTCGAATTTAGACTTCTGTGACCTAATTAGCCTATACTGTTTATTTCTATAGCTACCTATTTAATTCATTATAGTTAATATTAATGAAGTATTATTATTGGTTAGCAAGGCCCAAATACCCATTACATACACATGGGTACCAAATTTCTCGTCAATTGGATCTGCGGTTCAAGAGAAGATTTTTGTAGGTTTTCCCACATTTTTAAAAATGGGACTTTTGGGCGTGGCCTGCAGTGCCCCCTAAGGGCGAATGTGGGCCATACTTGGTGTTGGGATTCCGGGTGGCCTTTAGTATCAATGTCCCAAATGAAAAGTTTTTTGACTAGTGACTTTTTGAGATATTGGGGTGCAAGGATAATAATAATAATAATAAATTAGCTGCAAGCAGTGATACTGGAATCAAGCCAATTATCGACACCACGAGCAACAAAATAAGCTTTGTGATTTGTTTTTGGTTACAGTCCGATGAAGAGTGTATGAGGAGTTAGAAAAAGTCAACTTTCAATAATAAAAAAAACAGATTTATTTAAAAATTAACTGAAAATAGCTAGTACTTAGAATTCGCACTCACACCCATCATCACGAAGTGCTTCGAGAGGCTCGCCATGAGTCACATTAAGACCCAGCTGCCCCCCTCAGTAAACCCTCTGCAGTTTGCGTATCGTCCCAACCATTCAACAGACGACGCCATCGCCACCACCCTCCATCTGGTCCTCACCCACCTAGGTAAAAAGGACTCATACGTTCGAATGCTGTTCATAGACTTCAGCTCAGAATTCAACACAATCATTCCTCAGCACCTGATTGGAAAGCTGAACCTGCTGGGCCTGGACACCTCCCTCTACAACTGGATCCTGGACTTCCTGACTGGGAGACCTCAGTCAGTCCGGATCGGGAACAGCATCTCCACCTCCACCACACTGAGCACTGGGGGCCCCCAGGGCTGTGTGCTCAGTCCACTGCTGTTCACTCTGCTGACTCACGACACCACATCATTAGGTTCGCCGATTACACGACCATGGTGGGTCTCATCAGTAAGAACGACGAGTCAGCATACAGAGAGGAGGTGCAGCGGCTAATGGACTGGTGTAGAGCCAACAACCTGTCTCTGAATGTGGACAAAACAAAAGAGATTGTTGTTGACTTTAGGAGAGCACAGTGACCACTCTCTGCTGAACATCGACGGCTCCTCTGTGGAGATCACCTGGCGGAGAACCTCACCAGATCCCTCAACACCAGCTCTATTACCAAGAAAGCCCAGCAGCGTCTCTACTTTCTTCAAAGGCTGAGGAAAGCACATCTCCCAACCCCCATCCTCACTACATTCTATAGAGGGACTATTGAGATCTCTCTTCCCTTCATCAAAGACATTTAAACAAAACGCTGCATCTGCAAAGAAACAAGCATTGTGGATGACCCCACACACCCCTCACACCAACTCTTCACCCTCCTCCCATCTGGCAAGAGGTACCAAAGCATTCGGGCCCTCACGGCCAGACTGTGTAACAGCTTCTTCCCCCAAGCCATCAGACTCATCAATACTCAGAGACTAGTCTGACACATGCACACACACTTGTCCTGAGTTGCACTTTAATTATTGTCACTTTATAGCTGGCTGCTACCTCAATAACTGCTATGTCCATAGATCACTATCTCATAGTATGTTGTTTACATCTGGCATTTTTAGAAACTGTCATGTTTTTGCACTACTGTGTACTGGTCAGCGCTGCACTGTCTCTCACTGTGCCTATTGTCCTGTTAATTTTTAGTAATTTATGGTACTGTCCCATACTTTTTGTACACTTTATATAGGTATGTTATTTAGTCTGTTTAGTATCATGTGTTTCTGTGTTTGTCCTATGTTGTTTTATGTAGCACTATGGTCCTGGAGGAACGTTGTCTCGTTTCACTGTGTACTGTACTAACTGTATATGGTTGAACGACAATAAAAAACCACTTGACTTGACAAGTAAACATCTACAATTCAAATATCTCAAACAGAGTCAAGATAAATTAGAGTCATTATTGTTTTGGCAGAAATTCAGGGGCAAAGTTTGATTTTGGCTAATATTTACGCACCTAATGCTGATGATCGGGGCTTTTTTTATAGATCTTGAAGGGATGTTGCAAGCAGCTGGCACCCCTCATGATATAATATTGGGAGGAGACTTTAATCTTTTGATGGACTCAGTATTGATCATAATATGGCAAAGTATATAAGCCACCTAGAGCAACATTGACACTTCACAGGGTGTGTAAAAATTGTTTTCCTCAGTCCATAAGATTTATTCTAAAATATATATTTTTTATATCAAAGTCCCTCATTTCATCTGTTGTGGATTGCTCAACTGGAAACATCTTAGTCTCAGATCACACACTGGTGAGTTTAGAGTTGTTGCCACATATGGAGAAAAAGAAATCACATAGTTGGCGCTTTAATGTATCCCTTTTGCAAAATCCTGAATTGCAAAAAATGTTAAAGGCTGAAATCAATGTCTATATGGAGTCCAACTGGTCCTCAATATCCTCTGTGGGCATGGCTTGGGAGGCACTTAAGGCTGTTCTTAGGGGCCAGAACATACAGTATGCCTCATTCATCAAAAAATCCAAAGCACGAGAACTCGTGGAGTTGGAAGGGAATATTAAAATTCCGAGGCATAGAGGAAGCGTCAAATGTCGACTGATGGCCTCAGAGAATTGACCCAATTGAAATACAGATATAATACTATTTTGTCACGGAAGGTGAAGTTTTGGCTATTCAGGGCAAGACAGTTATACCTTAAGTCAGGGGATAAAGCAGGAAGGCTTTTGGCTAGATTTGTAAAGCAAAGAGAATCTTTTTGTACCATTCCCTCAGAAAAATCTGCTGGTGGTGAAATATTTACCCCAGCAATTGATATTAATAATGCTTTTAAAGAATTCTATCTTGATCTTTATAGTTCCTCGTTATAATCTTTGTGGATCCATTGGAACCCTAAGCTGACGAAAAAAATTATCTTGATTCCGAGATAACCTTGAAGGAGTTTGGCGAGGTAATTAAGGCCTTGCCTACAGGCAAGGCTCCGGGGCCAGATGGCTTTGCCTCCTAATTTTTTAGATCTTAAGCTACAGAACTGGCTCCACTTTTGTTAGAAATGTATACAGAATAATTAAAGAATGGAAAGCTTCCACCAACCATGACACATGGCCGGATCACTCTGATTCTTAAAAAGGACAATGATCCAAGTGAGTGTAAGAGTTACCGTCCAATTTCCCTTATCCAGCTAGACGTAAAAATTTCAAAAATTCTGGCTAACCGATTAAGTAAAGTTATGACATCTCTTATGTATACAGATCAGGAGGGGTTTATTCAGGCTACATCTCTTCTGATAACATGAGGCGTTTCATTAATATCATGTGGTCAGTTGCGAATGATCAGACTCTGGTCGCGGCCATCTCACATTACGTCGAAAAACATTTGATATGGTAGAATGGGATTATCATTTTAATATTTTGGTAATATACAGGTTCGGGAATACTTTTATTGGATTGATTAAGTTACTTTATAGACATCTGGTAGCGGTGGTACAAAACAAATCAAATGGATACATTTTTTAAAGTCTTGCCCTGGAACCATTAGCAGCCGTGATAAGAAAGGAGGATGATTTTCCAGGGGTGGCGGGAGGTATGGTGCATAAACTTCTGGTTTATACAGATTATATTTTATTATTCGTCTCTGACCCTACTAGATCTACGCCTTGCCTCCACACAATTATTAATTCCATTTCTCCAAGTTCTCGGAATACAGAGTTAATTGGTCTAAATCTGAAGCTATGTCTCTGACAGCATACTGTCAGATAGCAGTTTTTAAGCCGGGCACCTTCCAGTGGCCCAAACAGGGCATTCATTATTTGGGTATTTTATTTCCAGCAAGTGTGGGCTAGGATTCTAAAAAACATAAAGGCATCTAGAGATGCAAGGGCGCACCTTGTGCAATTCAAGATTTTACATCTTTTTGTACCCCCTTTAAATGGTATAGGTTTGGTCTTAAAGACCCACCCACCAGCTAGCTATGCCAGTTAGAGAATGGAACTGTTTTGAGTGATAAAACAACTTGTCAAATGACAGCTGATTGACATGAAAATGTAAATCATTAAAGGAAGAAACATACCTGAAGAAATATAATCATCTTCATCTCCCTGTTGTTCCTCTACTGTGATTTCTTCTTTTATCTCCTCCTGCTTCACTTCAATCTTCACTGGCATCTGCAGCATCTGCTGTTCTCCAGCATTACAGACAGAAGTCAGAGACTCTGTGGAGATTTGATCATCATCATCATGATCTTCATTACTCTGTTGTTCCTCTAATTTGATTTCTCCTCTCATCTTCATCAGGTTCCTGCAGTCCAGCAGCTTCACTAAACACATCTTCACTGGTGTCATCAGCATCTGCTGTTCTCCAGCATTACAGACAGAAGTCAGAGACTCTGTGTAGGTTTGATCATCATCATCATCTTCATTACTCTGTTGTTCCTCTACTTTTATCTCCTCCTGCTTCACTTCAGTCTTCACTGGTGTCTGCAGCATCTGCTGTTCTCCAGCGTTACAGACAGAAGTCAGAGACTCTGTGGAGGTTTGATCACCCTGATTACCGTCAGTAGAACAGAGTAAAGTGAGCTGTGAGTCCTGTGTGTCTCTGGATCTCTGTTCAGAGAGTTTGTCCAGCAGTCGCTGTGGTGTGGACTGATCTCTGCCGCTCCACACTGAATCCTGACATTCTGTGGAGGTCCCATCAGTCACACACACTGAAGATTGACAGGAAACCTTTTCCAGCTCCTGACAAACACAACACAATCACATCTGTACCGTTCATCATATCACATCATTTGAAAGCTTACAATCTCAACTTTAAGGA
Source organism: Xyrauchen texanus (assembly GCF_025860055.1). Classification (NCBI taxonomy): domain Eukaryota; kingdom Metazoa; phylum Chordata; class Actinopteri; order Cypriniformes; family Catostomidae; genus Xyrauchen; species Xyrauchen texanus. The sequence continues at coordinate 3,761,086 of NC_068300.1, forward strand.
TGAAATGAATGTTTAACCTGTAACCTGTCGTCTCTCTCCATCAGTTTTGTCTTCAGTGACGTCACCTCTTTCTTCAGCTGAGAGATTTCTGTGATGAAATCATCAATATCCAGCATGGACAGATTAGTTCCTACTGATTTACCTGCAGATCACATCCACCTGCTCTCATGATGAACATCTAAACACAAAAACATCATCATTACAATGAACTGACATTCATCAAACCCAAAAACATTATTATAAGATTATAAACAGCTCTGTTAAATAACTTTGTTTCTGATATGATAGCCTATAAATATAAATGTGTGCTTGGAGTTTGGTTTCATTTTTCACATATACTCACTTTCATTGAACTCATTTACAACCAGCCGATGAATTTAACGAGCTCATTTATCAGAAATTAAACATGATATTCTCACATTTCTGCTGGTTTCTCCTGAAACTGATGAAGCGTCCGTCACAAAACTGTTACATACAGCGATAATAAGATAATTTTACCATCATGAGAAATTAACATATTAAAAATACACATCAAAACAAATATATATCCCACAAATCAAGACAAACACATTGAACACATACAGAAATGAGTTTCCCCATGACGAGTCACTTTCGGGTCGGTACCGGTGGCAACCTGCGACAGGCGCAACATCAGGACCAATATTACAGTCCTATCAGAAGGGTAACTGTTCCCTTTTGATTGCAATTCCTCGACTTCTGATTGCATTTATTTGTGAAATTAAAATGACAGTAAGCTGGCCAATTTCAATGCATTGTCTCAATAATCTCCCCATTTTACCAAAACTTCAGGGGAAAAAACATTAAGGACATCTGGGAGGCAAAAGGTACACAATTATCGATAAACCAAAACTTATATGACAAAGTGTTTTTTTAAGCACGACGTCATCACGCACACCATTTTTATCAATAAAAGGCCATTTAAATGGCGCTAAGCACAACGGGTAATTTCAAAACAGCGTGAAAAGTGGATGGAAACTAGATTATTGACAAACACTATATTTTAATACATTGGAACCATTTAAAAAAGCATAATTGTAAAATGTTTTCGGGTGGTCTGGGTAGCTTAGCGAGAATTGGCGCTGACTACCATCCCTAGAGTCGCAAGTTTGAATCCAGTGTGTGCTGAGTGACTCCAGCCAGGTCTCCTAAGCAACCAATTGGTCCGGTTGCTAGGGAGTGTAGAGTCACATGGGGTAACCTCCTTGTGGTTGCTATAATGTGGTTTGCTCTCGGTGGGGCATGTGTTGTGCGGATTGACGGCAACTGAGATTCGTCCTCCGTCACCCAGATTGAGGCGAGTCACTACGCCACAACGAGGACTTGGAGCGCATTGGGCATTTTCAAATATTCATCCTCTCTCTGGACTGACATTGATCAAGATTTGTGTTAAATTTACCATGATTTTACTACATTATCCATATTTTAACAATTACATTCAAAGTGACACCATAGACTATTAATAAAACAGGAAAATAAAAACTGTGGTTAATTTTGTGTTATTATTGTTTGACCACAAATATCATAGTTTAACTGGTTACTGTAGTAGTTTAATCACGGTATTTGAAGTAAAACCATAATAATCACAAGATGAATCATGATACATCTATAGTCAAATAAAAACACTCTGAAGCCTAAAACAAACATACAATATAAAATCATGGCTTTACTATAGTAGTTACCATGACAGTGTGATGTTTTTGCTCTGAAACATGGTTTTACTATAGTAATATTGTAGTAAACATGACTGAGGTGGGACATGTTTGTTTTAGGTTCTTTTGGGACCAAAACCATGTTTAATAAAGATTATTCATGGTTAATCTTGTGATTACTTTGGTTTTATTACAAATACAATGATTAAACTACCTCAGTAATCACAGTTAAACTACAGTTATTGTAGAAAACCCATAATAATCACAACATTATGTTTATTAAACCACAGTATTCAGTTTTCCTGAAGTATTATAGTTTCACTACGAATATCATGGTTAAAATATGGTTACTGTAGTAAAATCATGGTAAATTTATAGCGAGAGACAGTAAAACTATTTCAGAAAACAAATTCCCCCTGAAGGGGCTCCGAAGTTTTTTGTTTGTTTCTCCTGAAACTGAATATTTTAAAGAGTCCGTCACAAAACCGTCACAAACGACGATAATAATCTTCTATTACGATCATTAAAACGCCAAAGAGACAAAAACAACACGCTCAGAACACAAACTCACAAACACAACCTCACAAATGAAGTTAAACACATTCAAACACTTACAGATAAAATCTTCTTCTTCTCGTGTTTAATGGCGCTTTTGCGTCTCCTACTGGACTGGAGGACGCGTTTGAGAAAACTCATTTTGAGTTTTATTGTTCAGTTCTGGTGATTTTGGGAGCTGTTTTCTCAACACAGCATTCATGTAAATAAATAGTTTTTTTATGCAGATTGATACAATACATTTGATGATTGCATTTATTAAAGGCATTATTACAATTGGCATTATTACAATTTTACAATATTATTATTATATAAAAAAAAGGTTACTGTTTGATTTATTCTGAACTCTATATTTTAAAACCTTCGAACTGTTTAAAATGGAATAATTTTAAAACAATAAGAAGTTAAGTTCAAAGGAAATATTCTAGTTTTGTTGCAGTCTTCTCAGCAATCTCCTCTCCACCCTGTCTCCTGCTGGACTGGAGGACGCGTTTGCTCAATTGAGAATAAATGGAAGGATTATAATTTACTCTAATTGAAGAGCATTGCCGGTTTCACGGAGATGGACTCCCACTGGATTCATGTTGAGGTCAAGTCTTCTGTTAGGAATGCACTCACACCAATGTACAGTTGAATCCAGATGCAGGAGGATTTAATGAGAAGATGGATGTATACAGCAGATACAGGTGAAAGGAGATATCAGCATTTAAACAGAGAATGACAGTATAATGTTCCAACAGGTAAGTAACATAGGTAAGTAGCAAAGTATATATACTGTTGATAATAAACAAGTGAATACTGTATGATGAAGAGAGAGACACTGCATGGGTGCAGAGTGGTCATGAATAGTCCAAGGTGAGACTTGACAATGATGTGTGTTTTAGATGAATATATATAATGTTTGTAATGAGCTGTTCATTGACTGCAGTTGAGATGAATTAGGACACCGGTGATCTGAAGCAGAGAATGGAAAGGAGGTGGAGAGCCCGACAGGGGCATACATCATGTCCTTTTTTATGTGTCACATATTTATCATATCAATATACATTTAATATTGCAAACACATTGCAGAGATGGTCCTGAAGCAACTGACAAAGGGCCTAGATAAAATAAGACAATTGTCATCTCCCAGGCAAATTCAAGATTTGGTGTTTCCAATTTACACTCTATCATCACCTGATGTGGCCACAAAAAAGTGTGAGATTTCAGCAGCGGCAGTGGCAAGGATGGACTCCAAGGTCAAAAGTTATATCAAAAAGTGTCTTGATATACCAGGTTTTCTCTTAGATTTAGCGTTGTTTGGAAGAAATGCTTTACAACTGCTTCTAAAATCACTCACTCTGGGCTACAAGCAGGAAAAGACCAGGCTTGTTTTGGAGTTATGGGAATCAACGGACCAAGCAGTGAGGGCAGGTTGAGTCCAAGTCCAAACAGGCAGAACTTGTAAGGCAGAGGAGGTCGTAAACCAGGCAGTTTCAAGACTGAAGCATCAAGAGAAGGAAGAACAAACTGTGGCTCCCAAACTGTGGTCAACAGTCTCCCAAAAACAGAGGAAAGCAATGGTAGTTACGGAAGTATCTAGGATGGAAGAGGATGGTATCTAGGATGGAAGAGGAAGGGTATAAGATTCAGCCATCATCAGCAAGGGTGCTAGACCATATGGGAGGGGACATCGGATAGTGTGTTAGGATGGGCTGAATTGTGGAAGGTACTCCAGGCCAGGCTAAGTTTTCTAATAAGATTGACCTTCAATACCCTGCCAAGCTCTGGGAATTTGTCTCTGTGGTATGGCAAAGAGGAGAGATGCCCCATCTGAGAGGACCCCCGAGGGTGTCCCACAGATTGGTTAAGTAACAGTACTTACCTTTTAGTTTAAGTAGTTTGGCAAAAATGTATGCATCTGTTGTCACATCCTCCCGATCTAGTCACACAAGATCCCAATCCCCTGCTTAAAATCCCATACCGGACTACATTTCCCAGACTCCACTTCCTACCGCCATTGACTCTCACACCTGATTTTTATTCAAGTCAAGTGTCAAGTCAAGTGTCAAGTGGTTTTTATTGTCGTTTCAACCATATACAGTTAGTACAGTACACAGCAAAACGAGACAACGTTCCTCCAGGACCATGGTGCTACATAAAAACAACAAAGGACCAACATAGGACCACATGAGACTACACAACGAAATAAAATACCTATATAAACTACCTATATATACCTATATAAAGTGCACGTGCAAACATGTGCAAAAAGTACAGGACAGTACAACAAATTACTGACAATGAACAGGACAATAGACAGTGCAGCGCCGACCAGTACTCAGTAGTGCACAAAGATGACAGTTTCTAAAATGTAAACATAACATACTATGAGATAATGTTCTATGCACATAGCAGTTATTGAGGTAGCAGACAGTTATAAAGTGACAGTTATTAAAGTGCAACTCAGGACACGTGTGTGTGTCAAACCAGTCTCTGAGTATTGAGAAGTCTGATGGCTTGGGGAAGAAGCTGTTACACAGTCTGGCCGTGAGGGCCCGAATGCTTCGGTACCTCTTGCCAGACGGGAGGAGGGTAAAGAGTTTGTGTGAGGGGTGTGTGGGGTCGTCCACAATGCTGGTTGCTTCTATGGATACAGTGTTTTTTGAAAATGTCTTTGATGGAGGGAAGAGAGACCCCAATGATCTTCTCAGCTGTCCTCACTATCCTCTGCAGGGCTTTGCGGTCCGAAGCGGTGCAAGTCCCAAACCAGGCAGTGATGCAGCTGCTCAGGATGCTCTCAATAGTCCCTCTATAGAATGTAGTGAGGATAGGGGTTGGGAGATGTGCTTTTCTCAGCCTTCGAAGAAAGTAGAGACGCTGCTGGGCTTTCTTGGTGATAGAGCTGGTGTTGAGGGACCAGGTGAGGTTCTCCGCCAGGTGAACACCAAGAAATTTGGTGCTCTTGACGATCTCCACAGAGGAGCCGTCGATGTTCAGCGGAGTGTGTTCACCTTGTGCTCTCCTAAAGTCAACAACCATCTCTTTTGTTTTGTCGACATTCAGGGACAGGTTGTTGGCTCTACACCAGTTCGTCAGCCGCTGCACCTCCTCTCTGTATGCTGACTCGTTGTTCTTGCTGATGAGACCCACCACGGTCGTGTCATCGGCGAACTTGATGATGTGATTCGAGCTGTGCATTGCTGCACAGTCGTGAGTCAGCAGAGTGAACAGCAGTGGACTGAGCACACAGCCCTGGGGGCCCCAGTGCTCAGTGTGGTGGTGGTGGAGATGCTGTTCCCGATCCGGACTGACTGAGGTCTCCCAGTCAGGAAGTCCAGGATCCAGTTGCAGAGGGAGGTGTCCAGGCCCAGCAGGTTCAGCTTTCCAATCAGGTGCTGGGGAATGATTGTGTTGAATGCTGAGCTGAAATCTATGAACAGCATTCGAACGTATGAGTCCTTATTGTCTAGGTGGGTGAGGGCCAGATGGAGGGTTGTGGTGATGGCATCGTCCGTTGAACGGTTTGAACGATATGCAAACTGCAGTGGGTCTAGTGAGGGGGCAGCTGGGTCTTAATCTGCCTCATGACGAGCCTCTCGAAGCACTTCATGATGATGGGTGTAAGTCGCGACGGGACGGTAGTCGTTGAGGCAGGACACTGAAGACTTCTTTGGCATGGGGATGATGGTGGTGGCCTTGAAGCACGTTGGAACAACGGCGCTGCTCAGAGAGATGTTGAAGATGTCGGTAAGAACATCTGCTAGCTGGTCTGCACATCCTCTGAGCACTCTGCCAGGAATGTTGTCTGGTCCAGCAGCCTTCCGTGGGTTGACTCTACGTAGAGTTTTCCTCACATCTGCCGTGGTAAGACAGAGCACCTGGTCGTTGGGAGGAGGGGTGGACTTCCTCGCCATCACGTTGTTCTGCACTTCAAACTGAGCGTAGAAGTCGTTCAGCGCATCTGGAAGGGAGGCATCTTTGTCACAGGCAACTGATGTTGTCCTGTAGTTGGTGATGGCCTGGATGCCCTGCCACATCGCCGCGTGTCACCGCTGTCCTGGAAGTGACTGTGGATTCTCTGGGCATGTGCGCGCTTTGCCTCTCTGATTGCCCGTGACAGTTTGGCCCTAGCTGTTCTTAGGGCTGCCTTATCGCCTGCTCTGAAGGCGGAGTCTCGGGACCTCAGCAGCGTGCGCACCTCCGCAGTCATCCACGGCTTCTGGTTGGAGCGTGTGGTGATGGTCTTGGAGAAAGTGACACTCATCAACTCCTAGTGTATATCATCACCCCGCAAACTTCACTTCACTGCAAAGTCTTGCCAATTCACCCTGTTGTCTTAAAAATGTCTGAGCGTTTATATTTGTCTATTTTAACCTTCGCCTGTACCTTGGATTTACCCCTTTTTGATTACCGTCTTTGTTTGCTGCATTGTCTGGATTGCTTACCTGGTTTAGACCTCTGCGTGTTTAACTATGATCTCTATTAAACTTTGCTGCATTGTCTGGATTGGTTACCTGATTTAGACCTCTGCCTGTTTAACTACAATCTCTATTAAACTCTGCACATGGCTCTTCACTCTTGTCTGACTCTGACTCGTTACATCTGTGGTTATTTGGTAGCTATAATAATCTAAAATATCTGCTAGCAATATGCAATTTGTTAATAATAAAATTGTAATAACCAGGAATGCCAATGAACCTTTTGAAGCTTTCATGAAGGGCAGTTTCAAGGCTTATGCGAATTAGGCAGTTGCCTAGGGCAGCACCATAGGTCGGGAGAGGCACAGGCGAAAACAGTCAAGGCGTATATATACACTCACTGAGTTCTTTATTTGGAACACTATGGTCCTAATAAAGTGCAGATATGGTCTTCTGCTGTTGTAGCCAATCTGCCTCAACATTCAATGTGTTGTGCATTTTGAGATAATATTATGCTCACTACAATCATACAGAGTGGTTACCTGAGTTACTGTAGCCTTTCTGTCAGCTCGAACGAGTCTGGCCATTTTCTGTTGACCTCTCTCATCAACAAGGCATTTCAATCTGCAGAACTGCTGCTCACTGGATGTTTTTTGTTTTTGGCACCATTCGGAGTAAACTTTAGAGACTGTTGTGCATCCCAAGAGATCAGCAGTTACTGAAATACTCAAACCAGCCCATCTGGCACAAACAATCAGGCCACAGTCACTAAGATCACATTTTTTCCACATATTGATGGTTGACATGAACATTAACCGAAGTATTATGCATATTTGTATTTATATCTGTATTTGCATAATTTAATGCATTGCACTGCTGCCACACGATAGGCTGATTAGATGATTGCATGAATAAGTAGGAGTACAGTGCTCTTTGAGTGTATGTTTCCTGCGTGGATGAAACTCATGATTTGAGATTACCTGGACATCAACTCTAATTGAAAATTTATACTTTTTATATACTATTGTACAGCATCAGACGATAAAGCAAGTGAACCATAATACTACAATAGTACATATATACACAGCACACAATAAAACTGAAAAAAAGATTCAGTAATGATGGGGACAAAACATACTTTATTTAAATTTTTAATAATATGCAGAAATGTGCAATATAATAGTTTCATGGTAACACAATAAACTGTTATGAAGGTAAGTGAGGACCCAAAAGCGATGTATAAAAACAGAGTCTTTAATGAAGCTCAGAAAATAACGTCAACACAAAGTCTTCTCCTTGAGAGGAATACAAACAAAAGCAGCCCGCAGAGAGGGCGATAACAAAATGGCAAAACAAATGCTTCCTTCAAGCTGTAGTTAGTCCACGGGTAGCTGAAGAGTACCACTCTCTCGTGGCGTCAGGTAACTGGGCACAGAGATAGGGAATGGCCTTTACCGGTGAACAGTTTAGTGACGGCGGATGCCGACAGGACAGGACTCTGGACAGAGACACACAGGGCTGTAGTTGCTTCTAGAGATAGTAACACAGAGTGAGAATCCGACAGAGAATGTAGTGAGAGCGATGAAAGAAATAGAGAGCTAATCAGAGGAAAGAGGGAACAGGTGGATTAATGAGGAACTCAGGGAAGATGAGAAACAGCTGGGAGTGGAGGAAAGGAGAGGGAAAGTAACATAGAACGACCAACAGAGGGAGACAGAGTAGAGGGAAAGAACAGAAGTGAGACATAACATGACAGTACCCCTCCCTCAACGAGCGCCTCCTGGCGCTTCCAAGGAGGAGACCTGGCGGCGACGGAGGAAATCATGCGTTAAGCGAGCGGTCCAACACGTCCCGAGAGGGAACCCAACTTCTCTCCTCGGGTCCGTAACCCTCCCAATCAACCAGAAACTGATGACCACGACCCCGGCGTGCATGTCAAGAATCTTGCGGACCCTATAGATAGGAGCGCCTTCAACACGAACAGGAAGAGAGGGGGACGAGTGGAAGTCGCGAATAGCGGGCTTAAAACAGGAGGCGTGAAAAACTGGGTGGGCCGGCGCAGATAGCGGGGAGAAGTCGCACCGCTGCGGGGCTAATAACCTGCGAGATGCGGAACGGACCGATGAAGCGCGGAGTTAACTTACGCGAGACAGATTTAAGGGGAAGGTTAAGGGTGGAAAGCCATACCCTCTGGCCGCGACAATATCTGGGGCTCTTAGTTCTACGCCTGTTAGCCGCCCTCACAGTCTGTTCCCTATAACGGCAGAGAGCTGATCTAACACCCCTCCAGGTGCGCTCGCAACGTTGGAAAAAAGCTTGAGTGGACGGGACACTGGAGTCGGCGATTTGCGATGAGAACAGTGGAGGTTGGTAACCGAGGCTGCTCTGAAAAGGAGACAGGCCGGTAGCAGACGAAGAAAGCGAGTTATGGGCGTATTCAGCCCAGGGAAGGTGTTCGGACCAGGACGCGGGGTTACGGAAAGATAGGCTGCGCAAGATGCGGCCGACAGTCTGACAGGCCCATTCGGCTTGACCGTTAGATTGAGGGTGGAAGCCAGACGAGAGACTGACGGAAGACCCAATTAAGCAACAAAACTCCTTCCAAAACTGGGACGTAAATTGCGGACCTCTATCCGAAACAATATCAGAGGGGAGGCCATGAATCTTGAAAATATTCTCGATGACTATTTGCGCTGTCTCTCTGGCAGAAGGGAGCTTAGTGAGGGGAATAAAATGGGCCGCTTTAGAAAATCGATCGACGACAGTGAGAATGACAGTATTGCCCGCCGACGCAGGGAGTCCGGTAATGAAATCTAAGGCGATGTGTGATCACGGTCGAGAGGGGATGGGAAGTGGTCTGAGAAGTCCGGCGGAGGAGTTCCCGGATTTAGTCTCGCGCGCAGACGGAACAAGCCGCCACGAAACGGCGCGTGTCGCGTTCCGAGTGGGCCACCAAAAGCGCTGGCGAATGGAAGCGAGCGTGCCCTGAATGCCGGGTGACCAGACAATTTGGCCGAGTGAGCCCACTGAAGAACGGCCAGGCGGGTGGGGGCGGGAGCGAAGAGGAGGTGTCTAGGACAGGTCGCAGCGAGGAAGTGAGAGCGAGGCTCGTTTAACCTGCCTCTCTATTCCCCAGACAGTTGACCCAACGATCACGGGCCGTGGGGAGAATCCCCACGGGGTCCATGGAGACTTCGGGGAATAGAGGCGTGACAGGGCATCGGGCTTAGTGTTCTTGGAACCAGGGCGGTAGGAAATAACGAATCGAACCGGCGAAAAACAGAGCCCAACGAGCCTGGCGGCGTTGAGTCGTTTGGCGGAGCGAATGTATTCCAGGTTCCGGTGGTCAGTCCAGGCGACAAAGGACGGTCGCCCCTCCAACCACTGTACGCCACTCGCCTAGAGCTAGGCGGATGGCGAGCAGCTCGCGGTTACCCACGTCATAGTTACGTTCAGGCGGCGACAAGCGATGCGAAAAGTACGCGCACGGATGGACCTTGTTGTCCGAGGGAGAGCGTTGGGAGAGGATGGCACCCACGCCCACCTCTGACGCGTTAACCTCGACCACGAACTGTTTGGACAAATCAGGCATAACAAGGATAAGTGCGCACGTGAAGCGGGTCTTGAGGAGATCAAAAGCCCCCTGGGCGGAACCGGACCATTTGAAGCAGGACTTGACAGACGTAAGGGCAGTCAGGAGGGCAGCCACCTGACTGAAATTACGAATGAATCATCGATAAAAGTTTGCGAAACCGAGAAAGCGCTGCAGCTCGACGCGCGACTTAGGAACGGGCCAGTCTAAAACGGCTTGGACCTTAGCAGAATCCATCTTAATGCCCTCTGCAGAAATGACAGAGCCGAGGAAATTAACGGAGGCGGCATGAAAGGTGCATTTCTCAGCTTTAACGTAAAGACGGTTCTCTAAAAGGCGCTGGAGGACGCGACGCACATGCTGGACATGAATCTGGAGAGACGGAGAGAAAATCAGGATGTCGTCGAGATAAACGAAAACAAAGATGTTTAGCATGTCTCTCAGGACGTCATTAATTAGTGCCTGAAAAGCGGCAGGGGCGTTAACGAGGCCGAACGGGAGAACCCGATATTCAAAATGCCCTAACGGAGTGTTAAACGCAGTCTTCCACTCGTCCCCCTCCCTAATGCGCACAAGATGGTAAGCGTTACGCAGATCCAATTTGGTGAAAAATTTGGCTCCATGCAGGATCTCGAAAGCTGATGACATAAGAGGGAGCGGGTAATGATTCTTAACTGTTATGTCATTCAAGCCTCGATAATCAATGCAGGGACGTAAGGAACCGTCCTTCTTCTGCACAAAAAAAACCCCTGCCCCAGCAGGAGAAGAGGAGGGGACAATGGTACCGGCCTCGAGAGCTACGGATAGATAATCCTTGAGAGCTTGCCGTTCCAGAGCCGACAGCGAGTAAAGTCTACCCCGGGGGGGGTGGTACCTGGACGAAGTTCGATACTACAATCATAAGAACGATGGGGGGGGGAGTGGCCCGGGAAAGACAGAACACCGTTCGCAGATCGTGATATTCCTCCGGTACTCCCGACAAATCACCAGGCTCCTCCTGAAAAACAGAGACAGAGGATACAGGGGGAACAGCAGACATTAAACATTTAACATGACAAGAGACATTCCACGAAAGGACAGTATTCTTGTTGATTGGACATGTTGATTGGACATGATTTAGAAAGGCACACACCTGTCTATATAAGGTCCCACAGTTAACAGTGCATGTCAGAGCACAAACCAAGCCATGAAGTCCAAAGAATTGTCTGTAGACCTCCGAGACAGGATTGTATCGAGGCACAGATCTGGGGAAGGGTACAGAAACATTTCTGCAGCCTTAAAGGTCCCAATAAGCACAGTGGCCTCCATCATCTGTAAATGGAAGTTTGGAACCACCAGGACTCCTCCTAGAGCTGGCCGCCTGGTCAAACTGAGAGATCGGGGGAGAAGGGCCTTAGTGAGGGAGGTGACCAAGAACCCGATGGTCACTTTGACAGGGCTCCAGCATTTTTCTGTGGAGAGAGAACCTTCCAGAAGAACAACCATCTCTGCAGCACTCCACCAATCAGGCCTGTATGGTAGAGTGGCCATACAGAAGCCACTCCTCAGTAAAAGGCACATGACAGCCCGCCTGGATTTTGCCAAAAGGCACCTGAAGGACTCTCAGACCATGAGAAACAAAATTCTCTGGTCTGATGAAACAAAGATTGAAGTCTTTGGCCTGAATGGCATGTGTCATGTCTGGAGGAAACCAGGCACCGCTCATCACCTGGCCAATATCATCCCTACAGTGAAGCATGGTGGTGGCAGCATCATGCTGTGGGGATGTTATTTAGTGGCAGGAACTGGGAGACAAGATAGGATCGAGGGAAAGATGAATGCAGCAATGTACGAAGACATCCTTGATGAAAACCTGCTCCAGAGCACTCTGGACCTCAGACTGGGGTGAAGGTTCATCTTCCAACAGGACAACGACCATAAGCACACAGCCAAGATAACAAAGGAGTGGCTACGGGACAACTCTGTGAATGTCTTTGAGTGGCCCAGCAAGTGCCCAGAGTTGAACCAGATTGAACATCTTTTGGAGAGATCTGAAAATGGCTGTGCACCAACGCTCCCCATCGAACCTGATGGAGCTTGAGAGGTCCTGCAAAGAAGAATGGGAGAAACTGCCCAAAAATAGGTGTGCCAAGCTTGTAGCATCATACTCAAAAAGACTTGAGGCTGTAATCAGTGCCAAAGATGCTTCAACAAAGTATTGCGCAAAGGCTGTGAATACTTGTGTACATGTGATTTTTTTCATTTTTTATTTTTAATAAATTTGCAAAGATTTCAAACAAACTTTCATGTTGTCATTATGGGGGTATTGTTTGTAGAATTTTGAGGAAAATCATGATTTTAATCCATTTTGGAATAAGGCTGTAACATAACAAAATGTGGAAAAAGCAAAGCACTGTGAATACTTTCCGGATGCACTGTATATTGATGATCGCCCAATTGCCTAAAATACAGAGTCTAGGGCAAAATTTAATTTGAGTGTCCAACACATAAAACCCTGAAACTTCAAACTAAATGTTTTTATTTTAACAACACCAAAGACATGGGTTGTATCTCCATCTTCTGATTGGCATCGGCAGCAGGTGGGTGTACTTTTAAGACCAAGCCTATATAATCTAGAGAGGGTCCCAATAGAATCTATGTAAAATCTTGAATTGCATAAATTGCAGCCTTGCATCTCTAGATGCAGACTTTACGTTTTTTTTTTTTTTTATCCTAGCCCACACTCCCTTCTCTCAAGAGATCTGGGAGAAAGATTTAAACTTGGTATTGGAGAAGTTGAAGCTCTGTCTCCAAAACTCTGAATTACCAGGGAGTAATACACTGATGCCTCATGACCTTTTCCAAAAGCAGTAATTACCATTCCCAGAGTGTTTGCCACTTTAGGGGGGTGTATGCTACTCCCATAAAAAGTACAGAGCAGGTGGCGCAGCTGTAAATACCTACAAAAGGAAATCTGGGAATCCCAAAATGTTGAATCAAATTTTGTAAGAATCTAAACACCCCACTCTCATATAGGTCACCGAGTGTAGTAACCCCCCTCACAATCCACTCTGGACAGCAGAAAGGCGACTCATTAATGCATAAATCGGGGTTAAGCCATAAACTCGAGTCAACATTTAAATAAATGTCCACACCGAGTGCAAATGCAAGATAACAGGCTGTAATTTAACTTCTCCGGTTTGTTTAATAGAAAGGCTTTGCAATGGCGAAATAGGGGCAAGAAATTTCCATTCAATACAAAACCAGAGAGGGGGTCTCTCAGGTGGAAGCGACCAATGAGCCAAATGTCTGAGATCGAATGCATAATAGTAAAATAAAATCTTGGGTAGGCCTAGCCCACCTTTGTCAATCAGCCTATGTAATTTACTAAAGTGTAATCTGGGACGTTTACCATTGCAAACGAAGGACTTTAATAAGCTATCAGATTTCATGAGAGGGAAACAGTGTGAGCACTTAAGGGTTTTCTCAAGTATAAATTCTCTCGCGTTTTTTCAAGTGTGCAGACTGAATGAAACTCTTTTCACAGTGTCAGCACTTGTAAGGTTTTTCTCCAGTATGAATTCTCTCGTGTGTTTTCAGGTCTTGTGACTTTGTGAAACTCTTTTCACAATGTGAGCACTTGTAAGGTTTTTCTCCAGTATGAATTCTCTCATGTGTTTTCAGGTTTTGTACCTGAATGAAACTCTTTTCACAGTGTGAGCACTTGTAAGGTTTTTCTCCAGTATGAATTCTCTCGTGTGTTTTCAGGTCTTGAGACTTTGTGAAACTCTTTCCACAGTGTGAGCACTTATAAGGTTTTTCTCCAGTATGAATTCTCTCATGTGTTTTCAGGTGTTCTGACCTGGTGAAACTCTTTCCACAGTGTGAGCACTTGTAAGGTTTTTCTCCTGTATGAATTCTCTCATGTGTTTTCAGGCTTCGAGACTCATTGAAACTCTTTTCACAGTGTGAGCACTTGTAAGGTTTTTCTCCAGTATGAATTCTCTCATGTGTTTTCAGGTTTTGTAACTGAATGAAACTCTTTCCACAGTGTGAGCACTTGTAAGGTTTTTCTCCAGTATGAATTCTCTCGTGTGTTTTCAGGTTTTGTAACTGAATGAAACACTTTCCACAGTGTGAGCACTTGTAAGGTTTTTCTCCAGTATGAATTCTCTCGTGTGTTTTCAGGTTTTGTAAATTAATGAAACTCTTTTCACAGTGTGAGCACTTGTAAGGTTTTTCTCCAGTATGAATTCTCTCGTGTGTTTTCAGGTTTTGTAAATTAATGAAACTCTTTTCACAGTGTGAGCACTTGTAAGGTTTTTCTCCAGTATGAATTCTCTCATGTGTTTTCAGGTGTTCTGACCGGGTGAAACTCTTTTCACAGTGTGAGCACTTGTAAGGTTTTTCTCCAGTATGAATTCTCTTGTGTGTTTTCAGGTGTTCTGACCGGGTGAAACTCTTTTCACAGTGTGAGCACTTGTAAGGGTTTTCTCCAGTATGGGTTCTCTCATGTGTTTTCAGTTGATTTGACTGAGTGAAACTCTTTTCACAGTGTGAGCACTTGTAAGGGTTTTCTTCAGTATGGGTTCTCTCGTGTGTTTTCAGTTGATTTGACTGAGTGAAACTCTTTTCACAGTGTGAGCACTTGTAAGGGTTTTCTCCAGTATGGATTCTCTCATGTGTTTTCAAGCTTTGTGACTGAGTGAAACTCTTTTCACAGTGTGAGCACTTGTAAGGTTTTTCTCCAGAATGAATTCTCTTGTGTGTTTTCAGATGTTCTGACTGGGTGAAACTCTTTTCACAGTGTGAGCACTTGTAAGGTTTTTCTCCAGCATGAATTCTCTTGTGTGTTTTCAGGTTATGCAAGCAACTGAAACTCTTTTCACAGTATGAGCACTTGAAAGGTCTTTCTCCAGTATGAATTCTCTCGTGTGTTTTGAGGTGTTGTGACTGAGTGAAACTCTTTCCACAGTGTGAGCACTTGTAAGGTTTTTCTCCAGTATGGATTCTTTGGTGCTGTTTCAAGAGGCTTTTATTTGTGAAACACTTTCCACACTGTGAGCAGGTGAAAGCATTATTGGCTGCTCTTCTTTTCTGGTTTTCTGGTAATAAATTCTTCTTAGTCATTGAGCAACTCAAATATTTTTCTTCAGTTGTGAAATCATGATGTTTCTGACACTGAAGTTTCTCCTCCACTTCATTCAGTTCTTGACATTGCTCTTTCACTTCCATCAGCTCTAAAATAAAGACAGTAATTGGACAAAAATCAATTCAAGAGGGACAAATGTAAAAACAAATCAAATTGAAGCATAATTCAATACCAGAACACAACAAATTTCCAGTATAAATTTGTGATGTTTGTTGTGAAAACGGTATTTATTCATACTGTTTATTCAGTTTATAATAACTGCATTTAATGATTATAGTCATCAGGGTTTTAAATAAATACCTGCCCAAGTTTTTTTTTTAGGGTTTTTCTTGCATTGAAATTTCTGTGAAAGTTGGGCCACTGCTGAAGCTAATTTTATTGCATTCATCTCACGTTCAGCACTTAATAAGCACTAAATATGCTGCTAATATCAGATATGCACATCTGTGAGCGCAGATAGTCACCTTTTATTACCAGTTTTTGATCGCTGTAGCACCCCCTATTGACTGATTTGGCCAAGTCCGTGTTTCTGAGTAGCGAGCAATACTACTACCATCTGACCAAGTTTCAAGTCTCTAGGCCTTACGGTTTGCTCTGCCCAATCAGTTTAATTACAGATTAATAATAATAATAAATATAGCAGCAAGCAGCAATTAATGGGGTTCAAGACTTTTAAGAACTTTCAAAGTATGCAATAAAGGAATGTATTTGTGTATATATATATATGTGTGTGTGTGTGTACTTTGTAAGTTGCTGAGTATGCAAACTGGTGTTAAATTACTGATGTCTCCAGTTCAACAATCCTGAAACAGGATCATTGTTATGGTGGTAATTTTTTTTTAACTGTTAAAATAAATAAAACAAAGCCATAAAGCACCCAATCTCCAATAAAGTTTTAGAAGTTTGGGTTAGTATTAGCATAGGAGACACACAACAATTCTTGTGAGACTCGGATATACGGCCTAGGAGGAGTTTGAAAAAGTATATTTTTTTAGAAAATTTGAATTTCAGAAAACATTTGATAAAATGCCATAAAACAAAGATATCCATTTTGTAGGTCTTGGTGAAAGGAATTAAGAGGAAACAAATATTTTGAGATTGCGGTGTTATTGGTGTAAACGTAAATTTCCTTGTTATAGCGCCACCTTGTGGCCGATTTTTTATAAATCTTGGTACACAGCCTCATTCTAACACTGTCTATAAATATCTCAAGTTTCGTAATGGTCGGCCATTCAGATATGATGTAATTAGCTGCTGAAATTTGATTTCTTTTATTTGCCTGACTGACATTGTAGGACTGACATTGGTCCCTACAAGATGCAGTCAGAGGCTATAAAGGTGCTGCAAATGACAGTGCCCCCCAGTTCTCTCTTTTTCTGAAGCCATAAGTGCACAGGTCGTATTGTCAAGGAGGAACAAGAGAACAATGATTTAGAAGGAGGACGAGGTATCTGAAGAAGATGGGGAAGAATACAACCAAGAGCACAATGCATCATCTTTAGATGAAGAAATCCCCCAAGCTAAAAAAGAGACATTTTTGTCAAAGAACAGCAAAATAACATGGTCCTTGTCACCATATGACAACCAGGGAAGGGTGGCAGTTGCCCATGCCCAGGACATCGCCTCAACATTCTACATGTTCATCCCACCAGCCATCGAAAAAATAATCCCAGAGATGACAAATTTGGAGGGTTTCCGTAATATGGAGACAATCGGAAAAGGATGGATGAGATTGACCTGCGTGCCTACATAGGTCTGCTAATCTTAGCGGGTGTGTATAGGTCCCGAGGCGAGGCTACGTGTAGTCTCTGGGATGTATAGTGTGGAAGGGCGATTTTCCATGCCACGATGCCACTGAAAGTCTTTCACACTTTCTCAAGAATGCTACAATTTGATAACAGTATGTCAAGACCTGCAAGACGTGTGGGAGACAAACTGGGGGCCATATGGGAGAAGTGGGTGGAGCGTCTGCCATACCTCTACAACCCTGGGCCTGAAGTAACAGTGGATGAGCAATTGGTTCCATTCAGAGGTACATTTGTAATAAGTGATTTTTACTGTTAATTGTATTATGTATTGCTGTAATATCATTGATTTATGTGATTGTTTTCTGTGACACTGATACTAATTACTGATAGTAATCTCTTTTGTCAAAAGGTCGCTGTCCTTTCCAGCAGAATATGCCTAGCAAGCCAGCAAAGCATGGCATCAAGATATGGGTGGCCTGTGATGCACAATCCAGCTACGCTTGGAAGATGCAAGTCTACACAGGGAAGCCGACCAGTGGAGGCACGGAGAAGAACCAGGGGATGCGGGTTGTGCTTGATGTGAAAGATGGACTGAGGGGGCACAATGTCACGTGTGACAATTTCTTCACCTCTATCGAACTCAGCCAGTAGCTCCTGAAGAGGAAGATCACCATGGCTGATACAGTTAGAATGAACAAGCCTGAGCTCCCCCCTGCACTCCTTGCAACAAGGGGGAAGAGAAGCCTTCTCATTAAAGTTTACCTTCACCCCCACCACCAATCTAGCTTACCTTCCAAAGAGGAACAAGATTGTGGTCCTCCTGAGCACACTGTGCAAAACGGCTGAGATCAGTGATCGTGAGGACAGGAAGCCAGCCATCATCCTGGACTACAACCACAACAAAGGAGGCGTGGACAAACCTGGACAAGATGATTGGAACTTACAGCTGCAGGAGGATGACTGCCCGCTGGCCCCGGGTCATCTTCCATAATATCATTTATGTGTCCTCATACAATGCCTTTGTGATATGGAACAAGATCAGCCCTACCTGGATGCCTGATAAGCGGAACAAGAGGAGGGTGTTCCTGGAGCAGCTGGGAAAGGCACTTGTAACCCCACACATTACAGAATGTTTAGACTACACAAGGGTTAAGAACTTTCAAAGTATGCAAAAAGAATGTATTTGTATATATGTATATGTGCTTTGTAAGTTGCTGAATTTGCAAACTGGTGTTAAATATGACTAATGTCTTGTGTTCAATGATCGTGAAAGAGGATAATTGTTTTGGTGGTCATTTGTTGTTTTTTTTTTTACTTTTAACTGTTATAAAGCCACAAAGCACCCAATCTCCAAAAAGGTTTAAGAAGTTTGAATATTTAATTTAGGAATTATAGGCTTTTGGATACACTTGGTCAAACCTACATGATAAATGCAACCCCTAAATAACTAAATGAATAAATACATTTCAACTTTTCTTTGATAATTATTGACTTAGGGAGTCTTAGATGTAGTTCACAATAGCAGGTAACATTGGATAATATACAGTAATTTACACACCATTTATACAGCTATTTTGCTGAAATATGATTGGCTGCCAATGTCCATGTTTTTTTATTTGTCCGAGTCATATAGTAGAAGTAAAAGTATATTGCCATATGTAAGCATTTGGCCCTACAAGAAGCATACCAATATTCAACTTCATATATACAGTTACAGAGTTATGAGTATTTTTTAGTTGTAGCGCCCCCTATAGGCAAATAATTTTTGTATGTAGACTTAAAATGTGCTGTTGTACATGTGTATCAAGTTTTGTAACATTTGGCCTTTCGTTTGGCAGATATTGGTCAATACGTACAAAATGGACGATGCCTGAACAATTTGTTGGCTTATATCTTCGTAATGCTTCAACGAATTAAAATTCCTTTGATAACTTTTTGTCAGGAGGAATCATAGTAGACACACCCCAATTTTCTTGCGAATCGAACATATGGCGTAGGAGGAGTTAGAAAAAGTAGGTTTTTTTTACTTATGCAAATTTGCGCAAAAAGTTTCATGACGGAAATGAAATCGGAGATATAAGTTTTGTTCTTGTGATCACCTAGGGTAACCTAGCGCTAATCGCTTGAACCCCCATTAATAAAAATCTTAACAATTACAATAGGGTTTCAGTGCCAAGCGCTTGAACCCCTAAAATTCATAACAATTACTATAGGTTTCTAGGCCTTTGGGTTTGAACCCCTAATAAAAATCAGTTCCCCGTGCAAGGTGGTGGGCACACACCCCTGCCTCTAGAGCACCCCGCTGCTCTACCCCTCAGGTGGAAGTGTCCGCCGACGCAGGTGCGGCCGTGGCGCCTGGGCTGGGCCTGCTGGAGTTGCGGGGATCGAGTTGCGGGGATCCGGAACACTTCCGGGACCAATGCCCCGTGATGGAGCTGGGAATGGTGGTCCGGATCCCCGACACCCCGCAGGCTGCCCCGACTGAGCCAGAGCGTACCGGATAGAGGTAAGAAGCGTTGGTGGACACAGGTTGTAATCAAATCACTATCCACCAAAGCTTGGTTCAACACGGGGCATTGGGCACAGCTAAAATGGTGAGGGTGAAGTGTGTGCATGGGGATCTTCACAAATACCCTGTGGTGACCCTTGCAAATACATTTCTGGGAACAAAACAGAGTGGAGGCTGCAGATAGTTCCCACCTCAACCATCTGCTGATTCTGGGGACTAATTGGCCTAAATTTCTGAATGTATTAAATGGAATATGTACAGATGGGTTCTGCATTAAATCAGTGAGATGTGAAGTGTGCGATGCTCTGGCAGGGGAGGTGGAGCCGGGGCCATTTTTGTCAGCTCCACGTCAAGATGACGTTGGGGGGTGTCTGTGGCACCTCCTATCCTCAGGGGATTTCCCAAAGGAGAGTTCCCTTTGGAGCAGGCACAAGACGAAACACTCAAGCATGCCTTCGACTAAGCGAGAGTGATCAATGGTCAACAACTTCGACTGAGGGTCACACTTTCATATCCCAATTTTTCAATTATAAACAAGCGGTTGTGTAGAGTGACGCAGGACGCTCAACAAAAAAGAAGATACAACCCAGCTCTTAATACCGTGGTGTTCAAGGCAGATCACTAAAATCCGATGGCAGGTCACCTAGGGGAAAGAAAGACACTAAACCGCTTAATAGCCCGTTTTTAGTGGCCGGGCATTGGCGGTGATGTCCACAGGGGGTGTGCACGGGGATGCCAGAAATTGGGATAAATGGCTAAACCCCCCGTTATTTGTAGTACGACAGGTCCTGCAAACCTCCACAGGGTTTTCCAGGTTCAAGCTGCTGTATGGGCTGCACCTGCATGGGGTGATTGATGTCATCCTTGAAGCTTGGGAAGAGGGACCTTCCGATAGCAAAAATGACATTTAGTACGTTCTTAATCTTAGAGCAACTAACAAAGGAGAATTTGCTCCCAGCTCAAGAATGACACTGTATAACAGTGGAGCTTGGCTGTGTGAATTTGCACTGGGAGATAAGGTACTTGTATTACTCCCTACATCGAGCTTCAAGTTACTCGCCAAGGTCACACGACGAGTGGGGGATCTCGATTATTAGGTAAAGCGAACCAATAGAGAGGGCGCACGTCCAACATCACCCCAACCTCCTGAAATTGTGGAGGGAGGCGGTCCCTGTGACTTGGCTACAGTAGTTCCAGAGAGGGCGGAGCTCGGAATGGAGGTGAATAAAAAACCCACAATAATAACACTCCAGTCACTTCCTGAGACCACCTCTCACCGTACCAGCTCACAGGGGTTGCCAAGTTGGTTGCCAAGTTGCAACAAGAATTTGCAGACGTGTTCTCCCCTCTACCAGGTCGTACGAACCTCATCCAGCACCACATCGAGAATGAAACAGGAGTGGTGGTACATAGCCATCACTATCACTTGCCTGAACACAAAAAGAACTAGTTTGGGAGGAATTGGATGCAATGCTCGATACGGGGCATATCATTTTATTTGACATTGGATTTGACAAATGGTTATTGGCAGATCCCCTTGACAGCAATTTCCCGTGAAAAAATAGCCTTCTTCATGCCATTTGGATTGGACCAATTTGTGATGCTTCTGTTCGGTTTATTTGGGGCCCCGGCTACCTTTCTGCGTCTCATGGAGTGCATCCTCCGGCCGCATTCGGCTTATGCTGCTGCCTATCTAGATGACATCATCATTTATAGCAATGATTGGCAGCTGCATATGCAGCATCTGAGGGCAGTTCTGAGACCGCTGTGACGAGCGGCGCTCACTGTAAACCCCAAGAAGTGCGTGATTTGGCGGGTGGAGGTACGGTAGCTGGGGTTCCACTTGTGCCACAAGCAGGTGCGTCCCCAAATTGACAAAACTGCAGTGATTGCGACCTGCCCCGAGACCAAAATGGGGTGAGACAGTTCCTGGGGCTGGCTGGCTATTACAGGAAGTTTGAACCTAATTATTTGGACGTCAACATCCCGCTGACTGATCTCACTAAAAAACGGGCTCCAAACCAGGTCGAGTGGATGGAGCAGTGCCAACAGGCGTTCACATATGATAAAGCCGCACATAGCGGGGGGTCAAGCGCCCAACCGGAGAGAGAGTGGTAAGGGGCGCTTACACCTAAGCTAAATTAAGTTAACACCTGTTTCTAATTCCAGTGATCATGGGGAGAGTGGCATAAAAGCAGCCACACAACCAGCAGACGGGAACAGAGCATGGGTCCAGAAGGTTATTATTGTGAAGCAAAAGAGTTTATTATTGTGAAGCTGAAGAGTTTATTATTGTGAAGCTGAAGAGTTTATTATTGTGAGCTGAAGAGAGTATTGTGTGAGGCTGTGAGCGATGAAGTGTGGTCATTACCTGTGAGTGGAGTAACCTGCCTCCCATGTCCTTCTTATCGGCCACCCTCAAACCCTCATATAGTATTAAAAACAAAGGGTCAGATGTGTAACCCATTTTTTTTATTTTTTATGATAATGATAAAATTGTATCTTCCCTGAATTAATAACACTAAAATGATCCATTTCATTGGGGATTTAATGATATTTATCTTATTTACATGTACATTTCTAATATACATTAATACAAAAAAAATTTTCAGCTTGCACTACTAGAAGTTAAAACATGAAGAAAATATAAAAATGTACCATAAATTGGAGACATATTCATGCCATCTTGTGAACAATATATTAATAACATGTCTCATCATACCAGTAACAGCCAGTAGATTATTTGTCAAAGTTCAGCATTTTAAAATTGATTGAGAAGTGTCAGTTTTTGCAGTTAATGTCATCAAACCTGCCATGGTTTTACATAGAAAAGATTGAGATCTAGGGAATTGTGTCCAGTGTGCATTAACCTGCTGAAAGAGCCCACACAGGGCTCGACAAAAAGGACTGCCCAATGGCAACTGTGAGGGCGAGTCGGGCCAGTGCTGCATTTATAACATTAGTACAAGAAAACAGAAAGCAGTTTGTTTAGAACATTCAACACACTACTTTGCCATCCCCACCACCACCTGACACATCACTGACAACAGTCGTCTTCGCCACATTTTTTACTAATAAGTTTACAACCATCAGCATTAAATTCACAGCACCACACCCCATTAAACAGCGGTCATCAGTATGAAACTCTTCGTCTCTACATTCTCTCCTCTGACTGACACTGAGGTCTCTAAACTCCTCCTCTCAAACCACCCCACCACTTGTTCTCTTGACCCCATTCTTTCTCACCTTCTCCAGGCCATCTCTCCATCCATCCTACCTGCACTCACACACATAATCAACACGTCTCTACTTACAGGCACTTTCCCCATTACATTTAAGCAGCCTTGAGTAACCCCGCTGCTGAAGAAACCTGCACTTGACCCCACACAAATAGAACACTACAGACCAGTCTCTCTCATCCCATTCATGGCAAAAACACTTGAAAGGGCAGTTTTCAATCAAATCTCTGCCCATCTCTCACAGAACAAACTGCTGAATGACAATCAGTAAGGCTTCAAATGTAGATACTCCACTGAGACTGCCCTGCTGTGTGTCACTGAGTCTCTGAGATGGGTCTTACAGGAACTGTGCTTGACTGGTTTAACTCCTATCTCTAAGGTAGGTCCTTCAAGGTAGCCTGGAGAGGTGAGGTATTCAAGCCACATCAACTACTTACTGGGGTACATCAGGGATCAGTGCTTGGGCCACTTCTCTTCTCTAAATACACAACATCACTGGGAACCATCATTCAGGCACATGGTTTCTCATACCACTGCTACGACATTGACACACAACTCTACTTGTCTTTCCAGCCCAACGACACCACAGTGACTGCTCGAATCTCTGCCTGCCTGGCAGACATCTCGGCCTGGATGAAGGAACACCACCAGCAACTCAATCCAGCCAAAACATAACCCCTAGTCTTTCCAGCCAACCCTGCTGTTGAACACAAAATCACCGTGCAGCTGGGTTCGACTACAGTAATGCCTTAAAAAATCGAAATCTAGGAGAAACCATTGATAAACTAAATTTCATGGACCAGATCTTAAAGACTGCAAGATCATGTAGATTTACACTCTACAACATCAGGAAGATAAGACCCTTCCTATCTGAACATGCCACACAACTGCTTTTTCAGTCACTTGTCATAACTAGACTGAACTACTTATACTATCTAATTGCTGGCCTCCCTGCATGTGCAATTAGACCTCTGCAAATGATCCAGAATGCAGCAGCATTTCTGGTCTTCAATGAACCAAAGAGAGCACATGTTACACCACTCCTTGTCTCTCTCCACAGGCTACCGGTTGATGCAAGTATCAAATTCAAGGCTCTGATGCATGAATACAGAACAGTCACTGGGGCTGCTCCAACATACCCAAAATAATTTCTGCAGAGCTACACACCCACTAGAACCCTACGGTCAGCTATGGAACATCGCCTTGTTGTACCAACATAAAGAGGCACCAAAACACTTTCTCAGACTTTCAGCTTCATCATACCACTTGGTGGAATGACCTTCCCAACTCCATCCGTGAAGCAGACTCTCTCTCTGTCTTCATCACCTCCCCAGGTAAATGGCACACACGTACAAGGCCGTCCCAAGTAATGTAAAAGAAAACGGGACTCATTGGACCAGGTGACGTTCTTCCACTGCTTCAAGGCCCAGTTCTGACGCTAGCGTGCCCATTGTAGGTTCTTTCGATGGTGGACGGGGGTCATCATGGGCACTCTGACCTGTATTCGGCTATGCAGCCCCATACGCAGCAGGGTGCGATGCACTGTGTATTGTGACACATTCCTACATAACCAAACCATCATTACAATTTTGTGTGACTTTTGCCACAGTAGACATTCAGACCAGATGGGATAGCCTTCCTTGCCCTTGTGTATTGATGAGCCTTGGGCGCCCAACAACCTTTTGCCGGATTGTGGTTTGTCTCTCCTCAGAACACTGTAGGTAGGTACTCACCACTGCTTACAGGGAGCACCCCACAAGCCTTGCCATTTCAGAGATGCTCTGACCCAGTCATCTGGCTATAACAATTTGGCCCTTGTCAATATTGCTCAGGTCTTTACTCCTGCCTGAATTCAACAAGTTGACCACGAGAACTGATTGTTCACTTACCATCTAATCTACCCAGACCATGACATGTGGCCTTGTTAGGAGATTCACAACCTTTTTGTTGTTAATCATTTTTATGGATAATAACCATAAGGCCCTTCTCCCCCGATCTCTCAGTTTGGCCGGGCGGCCAGCTCTAGGAAGAGTCCTGGTGGTTCCCTGGTGCCACTGTGCTCTTTGGGACCATCAATGCAGCAGAAAGTTTTCTGTACCCTTCCCCAGATTTGTGCCTCAATACAATCCTGTCTCGGAGGTCTACAGACAATTCCTCGGACTGCATGGCTCGGTTTGTGTTCTGACGTGCACTGTTTACTATGGGACCTCATGGGACAGGTGTGTGCCTTTCCAAATCTGAATTTTACCATGCAATCAAGTTGTAGAAACATCTCAAGGATGATCAGTGGAAACAGGATGCACCTGAGCTCAATTTTGAGTGTCATGGCAAAGGCTGTGAATACTTATGTACATGTGATTTTTTTCGTTTTTTTATTTTTAATAAATTTGCAAAGATTTTAAACAAACTTCTTTCACGTTGTCATTATGGGGCACTGTTTGTAGAATTTTGAGGAAAATAATGAATAGAATAAATTTTGGAATAAGGCTGTAACATAACAAAATGTGGAAAAAGTGAAGTGCTGTGAATACTTTCCGGATGCACTGTGTGTATATATATTTATATATACACTCACCTAAAGGATTATTAGGAACACCATACTAATACTGTGTTTGACCCCCTTTCGCCTTCAGAACTGCCTTAATTCTACGTGGCATTGATTCAACAAGGTGCTGAAAGCATTCTTTAGAAATGTTGGCCCATATTGATAGGATAGCATCTTGCAGTTGATGGAGATTTGTGGGATGCACATCCAGGGCACAAAGCTCCCGTTCCACCACATCCCAATGATGCTCTATTGGGTTGAGATCTGGTGACTGTGGGGGCCATTTTAGTACAGTGAACTCATTGTCATGTTCAAGAAACCAATTTGAAATGATTCGAGCTTTGTGACATGGTGCATTATCCTGCTGGAAGTAGCCATCAGAGGATGGGTACATGGTGGCCATAAAGGGATGGACATGGTCAGAAACAATGCTCAGGTAGGCCGTGGCATTTAAACGATGCCCAATTGGCACTAAGGGGCCTAAAGTGTGCCAAGAAAACATCCCCCACACCATTACATCACCACCATCATCCTGCACTGTGGTAACAAGGCATGATGGATCCATGTTCTCATTCGGTTTACGCCAAATTCTGACTCTACCATCTGAATGTCTCAACAGAAATCGAGACTCATCAGACCAGGCAACATTTTTCCAGTCTTCAACTGTCCAATTTTGGTGAGCTCTTGCAAATTGTAGCCTCTTTTTCCTATGTGTAGTAGAGATGAGTGGTACCCGGTGGGGTCTTCTGCTGTTGTAGCCCATCCGCCTCAAGGTTGTGCGTGATGTGGCTTCACAAATGCTTTGCTGCATACCTCGGTTGTAACGAGTGGTTATTTCAGGCAAAGTTGCTCTTCTATCAGCTTGAATCAGTCGGCCCATTCTCCTCTGACCTCTAGCATCAACAAGGCATTTTCGCCCACAGGACTGCCGCATACCGGATGTTTTTCCCTTTTCACACCATTATTTGTAAACCCTAGAAATGGTTGTACGTGAAAATCCCAGTAACTGAGCAGATTGTGAAATACTCAGACCGGCCCGTCTGGCACCAACAACCATGCCACGATCAAAATTGCTTAAATCACCTTTCTTTCCCATTCTGACATTCAGTTTGGAGTTCAGGAGATTGTCTTGACCAGGACCACACCCCTAAATGCACTGAAGCAACTGCCATGTGATTGGTTGATTAGATAATTGCATTAATGAGAAATTGAACAGGTGTTCCTAATAATCCTTTAGGTGAGTGTATATTCCATCACGTTCATTATGATCACAAAATTCTGGCCTGTTAATAGTTCCTAGAATATCAAAACCCACAAAAGGAAGAAGATCCTTCTCATATTTGTCTCCTAAACTATGGAATTGTCTCCCTAACGCAGTTCGAGATGCAGACACACTCCCTCAGTTTAAGTCTAGACTAAAGACTCATCTATTTAGCCAGGCATACACCTAATTTATCCTTCAACTCACAATTAGGCTGTTTTAGATAGGTCTGCAGAAACCAGAAACATTTATCATGATCCATAACTGTGCAATAAATTGAATGGCATCTATGCTAACATTATTTTATTTGTTTCCCTGTCTCAACCTCGGGACTCCTATCCTGATGTCACCAGAACCGGCTGGATCCAGCTCCATTCCTGCATGGTGTTGGACTCCACTGCTACATGTCTCTGAGTGATGACAACTAATAGCAGCTGGTGTCAGACCAACATAATTTCAGTCTATTACGATGGACTTTAATTGAACTGATGCCAACTCCAACCATAAGACATGGGATACTTCATATGCCATTTCCTGAACCTTAGATTTCCAACAAAAATCTATGCATCACCGGTATAACTTTGTTTTTCTATTTTATGGTTGACATTTCTTTGAAATTGCAAAAAATTTTAAAAACATTTGAGAACGTTTTAATGCGACTTTTGAGTGATGTAGCCGTCTTACTTGAAATAGATTCTGACATGACGGTCAATTGTCATAAATATTTAAAACATTACAGGAAGAAACATACCTGAAGAAATAAAAACATCATCTCTCTGTTGTTCCTCTGCTGTGTTTTCTCCTCTCATCTTCATCAGATTCCTGCAGTCCAGCAGCTTTACTGAACACATCTTCACTGGTATCTGCATCATCTGCTGTTCTCCAGCATTACAGACAGAAGTCAGAGACTCTGTGGGGGTTTGATCATCATCATCATCTTCTTCTTCTCTCTGTTGTTCCTCTGCTGTGTTTTCTTCTTTTATCTCCTCCAGCTTCACTTCATTCTTCACTGGTATCTGCATCATCTGCTGTTCTCCAGCATTACAGACAAAAGTCAGAGACTCTGTGGAGGTTTGACCGTCATCATCATAATCATCTTCCTCTTCTCTCTGTTGTTCCTCTGCTGTGTTTTCTTCTTTTATCTCCTCCAGCTTCATTTCAATCTTCACTGGTATCTGCATCATCTGTTGTTCTCCAGCATTACAGACAGAAGTCAGAGACTCTGTGGAGGTTTGATCATCATCATCATCTTCTTCTCTCTGTTGTTCCTCTGCTGTGTTTTCTTCTTTTATCTCCTCCAGCTTCATTTCAATCTTCACTGGTATCTCCTGTTCTCCAGCGTTACAGACAGAAGTCAGAGACTCTGTGGAGGTTTGAACATCATCATCATCATCTTCTTCTTCTTCTCTCTGTTGTTCCTCTGCTGTGTTTTCTTCTTTTATCTCCTCCAGCTTCACTTCAATCTTCACTGGTGTCTGCAGCATCTGCTGTTCTCCAGCGTTACAGACAGAAGTCAGAGACTCTGTGGAGGTTTGATCACCCTGATTACCGTCAGTAGAACAGAGTAAAGTGAGCTGTGATTCCTGTGTGTCTCTGGATCTCTGTTCAGAGAGTTTGTCCAGCAGTCGCTGTGGTGTGGACTGATCTCTGTTGCTCCACACTGAATCCTGCCATTCTGTGGAGGTCCCATCAGTCACACACACTGAAGATTGACAGGAAACCTTTTCCAGCTCCTGACAAACACAATCACATCTGTACCGTTCATCATATCACATCATTTGAAAGCTTACAATCTCAACTTTAAGGATGAAATGAATGTTTAACCTGTAACCTGTCGTCTCTCTCCATCAGTTTTGTCTTCAGTGACATCACCTCTTTCTTCAGCTGAGAGATTTCTGTGATGAAATAATCAATATCCAGCATGGACAGATTAGTTCCTACTGATTTACAGCAGATCACATCCACCTGCTCTCAAGATGAATATCTAAACACAAAAACATAATCATTATAATGGACTGACATTCATCAAACTCAAAAACATTATTATAGGATTATAAACAGCTCTGTTAAATAACTTTGTTAGCCTATAAATATAAATGTGTGCTTGGAGTTTGGTTTCATTTTTCACATATACTCACCTTCATTGAACTCATTTACAACCAGCCGATGAATTTAATGAGCTCATTTATCAGAAATTAAACATGATATTCTCAGATTTCTGCTTGTTTCTCCTGAAATTGAATATTATGAAGCATCCGTCACAAAACTGTTACATACAGCGATAATAAGATTATTTTCCGATCATTAAAAATTAACATGCACAGAAAAATACACATCAAAACAAATATATATCCCACAAATCAAGTTAAACACATTGAACACATACAGAAATGAGTTCTTCTTTCATCTTCTTGTGTTTAATGGGGCTTTTCCATCTCCTACTGGACTGGAGTGTGGATGCGTTTGGGAAAACTAATTTTGGGTTTTATTGTTACATTTCGGTGACTTTGGGAGCCGTTTTTTTTTTTTAGTTCAATTTTACAATTGAATTTATTAAATGATTGTAACAATTGCCAGAATAAGCTTTTTTATTTCATAATGCAGTTGTGATGTCGATGCTTTAGATAAGATGTTTGTTTAAAATACAATATCAGGAATGTATCATGTATGTAAAACCTGATATTACACCACATACATTTTTCTTTAATAGCTGTGCACACCGCATTTATACATCGATGGACGGTCCTTATATTAAGACCGAAAGTTTCCCCATGACGAGTCACTTTCGGGTCGGAACCGGTGGCAACCTGCGACAGGCGCAACATCAGGACCAATATTACAGTCCTATCAGAAGGGTAACTGTTCCCTTTTGATTGCAATTCCTCGACTTCTGATTGCATTTATTTGTGAAATTAAAATGACAGTAAGCTGGCCAATTTCAATGCATTGTCTCAATAATCTCCCCATTTTACCAAAACTTCGGGGGAAAAAACATTAGGGACATCTGGGAGGCAAAAGGTACACAATTATCGGTAATCCAAAACTTATATGACAAAGTGTTTTTTTAAGCACGACGTCATCACGCACACCATTTTTATCAATAAAAGGCCATTTAAATGGCGCTAAGCACAACGGGTAATTTCAAAACAGCGTGAAAAGTGGATGGAAACTAGATTATTGACAAACACTATATTTTAATAAATTGAAACCATTTAAAAAAGCATAATTGTAAAAACATTTCGGGTGGTCTGGGTAGCTTAGCGAGAATTGGCGCTGACTACCATCCCTAGAGTCGCAAGTTTGAATCCAGTGTGTGCTGAGTGACTCCAGCCAGGTCTCCTAAGCAACCAATTGGCCCGGTTGCTAGGGAGTGTAGAGTCACATGGGGTAACCTCCTTGTGGTTGCTATAATGTGGTTTGCTCTCGGTGGGGCATGTGTTGTGCGGATTGACGGCAACTGAGATTCGTCCTCCGTCACCCAGATTGAGGCGAGTCACTACGCCACAACGAGGACTTGGAGCGCATTGGGCATTTTCAAATATTCACCCTCTCTCTGGACTGACATTGATCAAGATTTGTGTTAAATTTACCATGATTTTACTACATTATCCATATTTTAACAATTACATTCAAAGTGACACCATAGACTATTAATAAAACAGGAAAATAAAAACTGTGGTTAATTTTGTGTTATTATGGTTTGACCACAAATATCATAGTTTAACTGGTTACTGTAGTAGTTTAAAATCAATAAGTAAAACCATAATAATCAGAAGATTAATCATGATAAATCTATAGTAAAATAAAAACACACTGAAGCCAAAAAAACATACAATATAAAAATAATGGCTTTACTATAGTAGTTACCATGAAAGTGTAATGTTTTTGCTCTGAAACATGGTTTTACTATAGTAATATTGTAGTAAACATGACTGAGGTGGGACATGTTTGTTTTAGTATTTATGGGACAAAAAACCATGTTTAATATAGATTATTCATGGTTAATCTTGTGATTACTTTGGTTTAATTACAAATACAATGATTAAACTACCTCAGTAATCACAGTTAAACTACAGTTATTGTAGTAAAACCAGAATAATCACAAAATTATGTTTTTTAAACCACATTATTCATTTTCCTGTAGTATTATAGTTTCACTACGAATATCATGGTTAAAATATGGTTACTGCAGTAAAATCATGGTACATTTTTGCGAGGGAATGTAAAACTATTTCAGAAAACAAATTCTCCCTGAAGGGGCTCCAAAGTGTTTTGTTTGTTTCTCCTGAAACTGAATATTTTAAAGAGTCCGTCACAAAACCGCCACAAACGACGATAATAATCTTCTATTACGATCATTAAAACGCCAAAGAGAGAAAAACAACATGCTCAGAACACAAACTCACAAACACAAACTCACAAATGAAGTCAAACACATTCAAACACTTACAGATAAAATCTTCTTCTTCTCGTGTTTAATGGCGCTTTTGCGTCTCCTGCTGGACTGGAGGACGCGTTTGAGAAAACTCATTTTGGGTTTTATTGTTCAGTTCTGGTGATTTTGGGAGCTGTTTTCTCAACACAGCATTCATGTAAATAAATAGTTTTTTATGCAGATTGATACAATACATTTGATGATTGCATTTATTAAAGGCATTATTACAATTGCCAAAATATGTATTTATTATTATTATAAATAAAAAAGGTTACTGTTTGATTGATGCTGAACTCTATATTTTAAAACCTTGGAACTGTTTAAAATGGCATAATTTAAAAACAATAAGAAGTTAAGTTCAAAGGAAATATTCTAGTTTTGTTGCAGTCTTCTCAGTAATCTCCTCTCCACCCTTCTTCTCCCATTCTGATATGATCCCATAACAAATATTTTAAAAATATCAGAAAATTATCTTTATTTAATAATATTTGTATTATTATTATTGTCAATTTTTCCTTGACCCTACAATGCATATTATATGCCATCCCATTGCAAATTGTTTTACTGATTCATTGATTAAACAAAGAACAGCAAAACATACAGAATCAATATTTATCCCTCACTACTTAGCACATATGCTAATCACACACATCCACTACACCTCTCTCTCCACTGTCCCTCCCTGAAGATGCCCTGCAAAATAGACAGATATTTGCCCCATTTCTCCACAAACAGGTCTAAACTCCCCAGTCTTCTGGATGCCCCCTCCTCAAAAGCTGCCACTCTGGCCATCTCTGAACACCACTCCTGAAATGGGGGCACTCCAGCCAACTTCCAACTCCTTAAAATAATCTGTCTGGCAATTATAATACTAGTTAGGACCCAGATCTACCAACTTCTATGAACATTTGTGTAGAAAAAAGCAGACTGCAACTTGGATGAACATCATGATAATTATGTTTTATACCTTTCTTTGTTCACTGTATATTAATATGCATAAACATTTATATGTCATTTATAAACATTATTTTTACATACATTGCCTTGAAAAAGCTATCCATCAGTCTTTTTGGATAAGTCACTATCAACTTTGCACATGATGGAGCAGTATTAGAATAATAAATTGCTCAAGTTGTCCCAAATTAGTGGGGGATCGGTGATGATGCAATTTTGAGGTCTCTCCAAAGATGTTCAATAGGATTGAGGTCAGGACTCTGACTGGGCCACTCAAGGACATCAAGTTTCTTAATTTAAGACACTCCAGTGTTGCTTCGGCTTTGTGCTTTGGGTCATTGTCCTGCTGAAACACAAAATTACTCCCAATTTTATACTTTCTGGCAGAGGAAAATAGGTTCTTATCCAAACTCTTGTGTATTTTCCAGCATTCATCATCATCCCATTAACCTTCACAAGACTGCCAGTCCCTGCTGCTGAAAAGCACCCAATAACATGATGCTGCCACCAGCGTGTTTCACTGTGGCGATGGTATATTGTTCAAGTGCAGTTTTGGCATTTCACCACACAATACCTTTAAGTGTTTAAGCCAAAAAGTTCCACTTTAGTAACATCAG
Source organism: Xyrauchen texanus (assembly GCF_025860055.1). Classification (NCBI taxonomy): domain Eukaryota; kingdom Metazoa; phylum Chordata; class Actinopteri; order Cypriniformes; family Catostomidae; genus Xyrauchen; species Xyrauchen texanus. The sequence goes on from NC_068300.1 coordinate 3,793,742, forward strand.
ATCACAAGACCTTCAGCACATCTTTTAAGTATCCAAGTGACGTATTGCAAAGTCTTTACGGGAAAGCATGGGCTTTTTTCCAGCCAAAGCTTCTTCCTAGCCACTCTGCCGTACAGCCCCTTTTTGTGCAATAGTTTTGATATTGTTGAGCCATGGACATTATTTTCAGTCACAGCCAGTAATTAACCTAGTAATTATGAAGGGCATCAAATATAATGTGAGTTTAATATTGCATATTTTTCAATTTAATGAGGTTTTGGACTTTTTTGTTATTTGGCATAGTTACTTGGCATAGTTAGATGGCATTTTCAATGCACTGTATATTATAACTCGTCATTGCCACAATTTTCTTCCTTTATATCATTCAAAAGAATACAATTCCAGGTTCAGTACAAGTTAAGCTCAATTGATCACATTTGTGGCACAATGGTACATTCATATGGACTCATCCCTCCTTTTCTTTAAAAAAATAATGTTTTTTCATTTTGTGATTAACATCGTGGTCACAAAATAACATAGTGGTGGTGGTGTAGTGGTCTAAGCACATCCTTGAGCCTTGGGGATTGTCCCTGTAATAAGGGCTATGTAAGTCGCGTTGGATAAAAGCGTCTGCCAAATGCATAAATGTAAATGTAAACAACGAAAAGCAAAACATATATACAAAGAATTAACATTTAACCCCCACTATTACCACTCCCAATCCCCAACCCCACTCTGACACTCAAAAAACATTCCTATGGTCACACATGGGTACACACACACACACACACATACACACACAAAAAAAATAATAATAAATCACACACATTAACCACTACACCTCTCTCTCCACTGCCCCACCCCAAGAGCCCTCCAAGAATGCCAGATAGTTCCCCCATTTCCCAACAAAAAATTCCAAGCTCCCCAGTCTTCTATATGACACTTCTTCAAAAGCCACCACCCTCCCAATCTCCGTGCACCACTCCTTAAATGGGGACACTCCAGCCGACTTCCATCACCTTAAAACAATTTGTCTGCCAATCATGATCGCCATTTGTCTGGTTAGAACCCAATGTTTTATGCGTTTATTCCATATATTGATGACAGCTCCATCGCCTAAAATACTGAGTCTGAGGCAAAATTAAATTTGAGTGCCAAATACATCACACAAATAAAACTCTGAACCTTTAAACACAATTCTTGGATCTTAAAACACCACCAAAAAACATGGGTTGTGTCTCCATCTTCTGATTGGCATCATCAGCCGGTGGGTGTACTTTTAAAACCAAGCCTATACAATCTAGAGGGGGTCCAATAGATGTAACAATACATAATTACAATAGATGTAACTATGTAAAACCTTGAATTGCATAAGCAACATCCTTGCATCTCTAGAGGCAGACTTTACTTTTTTTAATCCTAGCCCACACTCCCTCCACGAATACCAAGTTTAGATATTTCTCCCATAATCTCTTGATAGAAGTTAAAGCTCCGTCCCCCAGACTCTGTTGTAATGAACACATGGGGCATTACAACAACAACGACTTTTATTAACTTCACACAAATCAGCAGTAAAACTTCAGATTATCAGTTAGTTCCTCACACAATTCAATCTTATGACACGTTTACTACTGATGCCTCATGACCTTTTCCAAAAGGTATGCATATAGGTACCTCCCTCAAAATCCACTCTGACCAGTAGAAAGGGGACTTATCAATACATAATTTTGGTGCTATATTAAGAGAGTGAGGACAAGGTAAGGACAGGCATCTGTTGAAACATTGTTCACCCCAAGTTAGGATCTCCCCAGGTACCCAGGACTCTGTGGGAGAGTGTTGCACAAGCCAAGGCCTGCCAATGACAATTTCTGATGTGGAACCCTCATGAACGAGAAGTGGAATGTATTCAGTATGAGAGGTGCCTACTTGTAGGAGGAAGGGTTTGGTTCAGTGTGTAATGATACCTTTTCCCAGTGGTTGGCCCACTACAGAGTGGATAGGGAGTGCTGTGGAGCAGGTGATGGTGACGATCCCGAATCAATGAGGGCCTCTATTGTGAGGAAGAGTGAGTTGCAGTAATATTCACGGAAATGCTCAATTGAGAATAAATGGTGGGATTACAATTGACTCTAATTGAAGAGCATTGGCGGTTTGATGGAGATGGACTCCCACTGGATTCATGTTGAGGTCAAGTCTTCTGTTAGGAATGCACTCACACCAATGTACAGTTGAACCCAGATGTGGAAGGATTTAATGAGAAGATGGATGGATACAGCAGATACAGGTAAAAACCAGCAGTAAAACAGAAAATGACAGTATAATGTTCCAACAGGTAAGTAACATAGGTAAGTAGCAAAGTATATATACTGTTGATAATAAACAAGTGAATACCGTATGATGAAGAGAGAGACACTGCATGGGTGCAGAGGGGTCGTGAATAGTCCAAGGTGAGACTTGACAATGATGTGTGTTTTAGATGAGTATATATAATGTTTGTAATGAGCTGTTCATTGATTGGAGTTGAGATGGATTAGAACACCTGTGATCTGAAGCAGAGAATGGAAAGGAGGTGGAGAGCCCGACAGGGGCATACATCATGTCCTTTTTTATGTGTCAAATATTTATCATATCAATATACATTTAATATTGCAAATACATTGCAGAGATGGTCCTGAAGCAACTGACAAAGTGCCTAGATAAAATAAGACAATTGTCATCTCCCAGGCAAATTCAAGATTTGGTGTTTCCAATTTACACTCTATCATCGCCTGATGTGGCCACAAAAAAGTGTGAGATTTCAGCAGCGGCAGTGGCAAGGATGGACTTCTAGGTCAAAAGTTATATCAAAAGGTGTCTTGGCATACCACGTTTTCTCTTAAAATTAGCATTGTTTGGAAGAAATGCTTTACAACTGCTTCTAAAATCACTCACTCTGGGCTACAAGCAGGAAAAGACCAGGCTTGTTTTGGAGTTATGGGAATCAACGGACCAAGCAGTGAGGGCATGTTGAGTCCAAGTCCAAACAGGCAGAACTTGTAAGGCAGAGGAGGTCGTAAACCAGGCAGTTTCAAGACTGAAGCATCAAGAGAAGGAAGAACAAAGTTAGAAAGAACATGCCTTGGATGGGGGGGTGGCTCCCAAACTGTGGTCAACAGCCTCCCAAAAACAGAGGAAAGCAATGGTAGTTACGGAAGTATCTAGGATGGAAGAGGAAGGGTATAAGATTCAGCCATCATCAGCAAGGGTGCTAGACCATATGGGAGGGGACATCGGATAGTGTGTTAAGATGGGCTGAATTGTGGAAGGTACTCCAGGCCAGGCTAAGTTTTCTAATAAGATTGACCTTCAATACCCTCCAAGCTCTGGGAATTTGTCTCTGTGGTATAGCAAAGAGGAGAGATGCCCCATCTGAGAGGACCCCCGAGGGTGTCCCACAGATTGGTTAAGTAACAGTACTTACCTTTTAGTTTAAGTAGTTTGGCAAAAATGTATGCATCTGTTGTCACATCCTCCCGATCTATTCACACAAGATCCCCTTCCCCTGAGTATAATCCCATACCCGGACTACATTTCCCAGAATCCCCTTCCTCCCGCCATTGACTCTCACACCTGATTTTTATTCACTCATCAACTCCTAGTGTATATCATCACCCCTCAAACTTCACTTCACTGTAAAGTCTTGCCAATTCACCCTGTTGTCTTGCATTTCTGAGTGTTTATCTTTGTCTATTTTGACCTTCACCTGTACCTTGGATTTACCCCTTTTGATTACCGTCTTTTTTTGCTGCATTGTCTGGATTGCTTACCTGGTTTAGACCTCTGCCTGTTTAACTACGATCTCTATTAAACTTTGCTGCTTTGTCTGGATTGCTTACCTGGTTTAGACCTCTGCCTGTTTAACTACAATCTCTATTAAACTCTGCACATGGCTCTTCACTCTTGTCTGACTCTGACTCGTTACATCTGTGTTATTTGGTAGCTTTAATAATCTAAAATATCTGCTAGCAATATGCAATTTGTTAATAATAAAATTGTAATAACCAGGAATGCCAATGAACCTTTTGAAGCTTTCATTAAGGGCATTTTCAAGGCTTATGCGAATTAGGCAGTTGTCTAGGGCAGCACTATAGGTCGGGAGAGGCAAAGGCGAAAACAGTCAAGGCGTATATATATATATATATACACACACTCACAGAGTTCTTTATTTGGAACACTATGGTCCTAATAAAGTGCAGATATGGTCTTCTGCTGTTGTAGCCAATCTGCCTCAAAGTTCTACCTATTGTGCATTCTGAGATAATATTATGCTCACTACAATACCCAAGAACCCGATGGTCACTTTGACAGAGTTCCAGCATTTTTCTGTGGAGAGAGGAGAACATTCCAGAAGAACAACCATCTCTGCAGCACTCCACCAATCAGGCCTTTATGGTAGAGTGGCCAAACAGAAGCCACTCCTCAGTAAAAGGCACATGACAGCCCGCCTGGATTTTGCCAAAAGGCACCTGAAGGACTCTAAGACCATGAGAAACAAAATTCTCTGGTCTGATGAAACAAAGATTGAACTCTTTGGCCTGAATGACATGCGTCATGTCTGGAGGAAACCAGGCACCGCTCATCACCTGGCCAATACCATCCCTACAGTGAAGCATGGTGGTGGCAGCATCATGCTGTGGGGATGTTATTTAGTGGCAGGAACTGGGAGACTAGATAGGATCGAGGGAAAGATGAATGCAGCAATGTACGAAGACATCCTTGATGAAAACCTGCTCCAGAGCACTCTGCACCTCAGACTGGGGTGAAGGTTCATCTTCCAACAGGACAATGACCCTAAGCACATAGCCAAGATAACAAAGGAGTGGCTACGGGACAACTCTGTGAATGTCCTTAAGTGGCCCAGCCAGTGCCCAGACTTGAACCAGATTGAACATCTTTGGAGAGATCTGAAAATGGCTGTGCACCAACGCTCCCCATCGAACCTGATGGAGCTTGAGTAGGTCCTGCAAAGAAGAATGGGAGAAACTGCCCAAAAATAGGTGTGCCAAGCTTGTAGCATCATACTCAAAAAGACGTGAGGCTGTAATCAGTGCCAAAGATACTTCAACAAAGTATTGAGCAAAGGCTGTGAATACTTGTGTACATGTGATTTTTTCGTTTTTTATTTTTAATAAATTTGCAAAGATTTATTTTCATGTTGCAAAGACAAACTTTCATGTTGTCATTATGGGGTACTGTTTGTAGAATATGGAGGAAAATTATGATTTTAATCCATTTTGGAATAAGGCTGTAACATAACAAAATGTGGAAAAAGTGAAGCACTGTGAATACTTTCCGGATGCACTGTATATTGATGATCGCCCAATTGCCTAAAATACAGAGTCTAGGGCAAAATTAAATTTGAGTGTCCAATACATCACACATAAAACCCTGAAACTTCAAACTAAATGTTTTTATTTTAACAACACCAAAAGACATGGGTTGTGTCTCCATCTTCTGATTGGCATCGGCAGCAGGTGGGTGTACTTTTAAGACCAAGCCTATATAATCTAGAGGGGGTCCCAATAGAATCTATGTAAAATCTTGAATTGCATAAATTGCAGCCTTGCATCTCGAGATGCAGACTTGACGTTTTTTTTTAATCCTAGCCCACACACCCTTCTCTCAAGAGATTATGGGAGAAAGATTTAAACTTGGTATTGGAGAAGTTGAAGCTCTGTCTCCAAAACTCTGAATTAGCAGGGAGTAATACACTGATGCCTCATGACCTTTTCCAAAAGCAGTAATTACCATTCCCAGAGTGTTTGCCACTTTAGGGGGGTGTATGCTACTCCCATAAAAAGTACAGAGCAGGTGGCGCAGCTGTAAATACTTAAAAAAACGGAAATCTGGGAATCCCAAAATGTTGAACCAAATTTTGTAAGAATCTAAACACCCCACTCTCATATAGGTCACCGAGTGTAGTAACCCCCCTCACAATCCACTCTGAACAGCAGAAAGGCGACTCATTAATGCATAAATTGGGGTTAAGCCATAAACCCGAGTCAACATTTAAATAAATGTTAAATAAAATGAGTGCAAATGCAAGATAACAGGCTGTAATTTAACTTCTCTGGTTTGTTTAATAGAAAGGCTTTGCAATGGTGAAATGGGGGCAAGAACTTTCCATTCAATACAAAACCAGAGAGGGGGTCTCTCAGGTGGAAGCGACCAATGAGCCAAATGTCTGAGATCGAATGCATAATAGTAAAATAAAATCTTGGGTAGGCCTAGCCCACCTTTGTCAATCAGCCTATGTAATTTACTAAAGTGTAATCTGGGACATTTACAATTGCAAATGAAGGACTTTGCTAAGCTATCAGATTTCATGAAATAAGAGAGGGGAACATCTATAGGGAGGGGGGAATATAGAGAGGACATTTTGGAATACAATTCATTTTAATAACATTAACCTTCCAAATCAAATATAAATGTAATGAAGCCCACCAGCCCACATAGCTCGAAAACCTTTTCATTAACGGGTCAAAATTAACTAACTAAATCACACAAATTTTCTGAGAATAAAATACCCAAATACTTAATAATAATAATAATTCCTTACATTTATATAGCGCTTTTCTAGGCACCCAAAGCGCTTTACATAGCATAGGGATGATGATGATGCTGCGACGGCAGCCATAGTGCGCCAGAACACCCACCACACGCCAGCTATTGGTCAGGAGGAGAGAATAGAGTGATGTAGCCAATTCAGGGATGGAGATTAATACAAGGCCATGACAGATAGGTGCCAATGGGGGGAATTTGGCCAGGACACCGGGGTTACACCCCTACTCTTTACGAGAAGTGTCCTGGGATTTTTAATGACCACAGAGAGTCAGAACCTCGGTTTAACATCCCATCCAAAGGACTATGCCTTTTTACAGTATAGTGTCCCCGTCACTATACTGGGGCATTAGGACCCACACAGACCGTAGGGTGAGAACCCCCTGCTGGCCTCCCTAATACCACTTCCAGCAGCAACCTTGGTTTCCCCCAGGAGGTCTCCCATCCAGGTACTGGCCAGGCTCAACCCTGCTTAGCTTTAGTTGGCAACCAATCAAGAGCTGCAGGGTGATATGGCTGCCCTGTTTGGGCCACTGAAAGGTGCCCGGCTGAAAAGCCATTCCTGGGCAGTAAATAATTCTGTGGAGGCAAGGCATAGATCTAGTAGGGGCGGAGATGAATAATAAAATATAATCTGGGAAAAGAAAAAGTTTAAGCGCCACACCTCCAGCCATCACCCCTGGAAAATCATCTTCCCTTTCTTATGGCTGCTAATGGTTCCAGGGCAAGACAGAAGAATAATGGGGAAAGAGAGCAACCCTGCCGGGTGCCCCTATCCAGAGTAAAATATTCTGAAATTAATTAATTTGTTTGTACCACCGCTACCGGGTGTCCATAAAGTAACTTAATCCATCCAATATAAACATTCCCGAACCCGCATGCTTCCAAAATCTTAAAAAGATTATCCCATTCTACCATATCAAATGTCTTTTCAGCATCAAGTGAGATGGCAGTGACAGAAGTCTGATAATTCGCCATTGACCAAATGATATTAATGAAATGCCTAATGTTATCATGGAGTGGTGGTGGCGTAGTGGGATACAGCACATAACTGTTATTCAGAAGGTCTCCGGTTCAATCTCCACAGCAACCACCATTGTGTCCTTGAGGAAGGCACTTAACTCCAGGCTGCTCCGGGGGGGATTGTCCCTGTAATAAGTGCACTGTAAGTCGCTTTGGATAAAAGCGTCTGCCAAATGCATAAATGTAATGTAAATGTATCAGAAGTGCAGCAGCCTTGAATAAACCCTACCTGATCTATATGTAACTTTACTTAATTTTAACAAACATTTTTGACAATATTTTTACGTCTAGCTGGATCAAGCAAATTGGACGGTAACTCTTACACTCTATTGAATCTTTGTCCTTTTAAAGAATCAGACAGATCCGGGCTTGTGTCATGGTTGGCGGAAAACAGTGTGAGCACTTAAGGGTTTTCTCCAGTATGAATTCTCTCGTGTTTTTTCAAGTGTGCAGACTGAATGAAACTCTTTTCACAGTGTGAGCACTTGTAAGGTTTTTCTCCAGTATGAATTCTCTCGTGTGTTTCCAGGTTTTGCGAGTAATTGAAACTCTTTTCACAGTGTGAACAGTTGTAAGGTTTTTCTCCAGTATGAATTCTCTTGTGTGATTTCAGGTCATGTGACTGAGTGAAACTCTTTCCACAGTGTGAGCACTTGTAAGGTTTTTCTCCAGAATGAATTCTCTCATGTGTTTTCAGGTTTTGTGAGTGACTGAAACTCTTTTCACAGTGTGAACACTTGTAAGGGTTTTCTCCAGTATGGATTCTTTGGTGCTGTTTCAAGAGGCTTTTATTTGTGAAACACTTTCCACACTGTGAGCAGGTGAAAGCATTATTGGCTGCTCTTCTTTTCTGGTTTTCTGGTGATAAATTCTTCTTAGTCATTGAGCAACTCAAATATTTTTCTTCAGTTGTGAAATCATGATGTTTCTGATACTGAAGTTTCTCCTCCACTTCATTCAGTTCTTGACATTGCTCTTTCACTTCCATCAGCTCTAAAATAGACACAGTAATTGGAAAAAAATCAACTCAAGAGGGACAAATGTAAAAACAAATCAAATTGAAGCATAATTCAATACCAGAACACAACAAATTTCCAGTATAAATTTGTGATGTTTGTTGTGAAAACTGTATTTATTCATACAGTTTATAATAACTGCATTTAATGATTATAGTCATCAGGGTTTTAAATAAACACCTGCCCAAGTTTCTTTTTAGGGTTTTTCCTGCATTGAAATTTCTGTGAAGCTAGTTTTATTAATGGGGTTCAAGTGGTTTAAGGCCTTTATAAAACATAATAATATATGTAAAAGTATTATGTTTTATTTAGCGAGCATGCAACCACCTAGATCATAGATTTACAGCAAATACAGGCTATTTACTATGGGAATATATGTTTTTGTAAAGTTTTATAACAGTTATAGAGCCAACTATTGTACAATCTCTATAAACGTTTGTATGCTTCTTTAGAATTATATGTTGCATGTGCTCACCTACTTAGGTGAAGTTTTTACTTTTCTTTTAGGATTTACATGCTTGTGTATATTTTGTGAGGCTCATTTTCTAAAGACAGAAATGATATCTGAGATATTACTTTTGTTTGGTTTGAGCCAAGGATTACAATTATATAAAGCACCTGATTCTACGACAAACAGTCTAGGAGTTATAAGCAGTTTCGCATTTTAGATTGCTGTAGCGCCCCTATTGACTGATTTGGCCAAGTCTGTGTTTCTGAGTAACGAGCAATACTACTACCAGCTGACCAAGATTCAAGTCTCTAGGCCTTATGGTTTGCTCTGCCCAATCAGTTTAGTGGCGGATTAATAATAATAATAAATATAGCAGCAAGCAGCAATTAACGGGGTTCAAGCCTTTTAAGAACTTTCAAAGTATGCAATAAAGGAATGTATTTGTATATATATATGTGTGTGTGTGTGTGTGTGTGTGTACTTTGTAAGTTGCTGAGTATGCAAACTGGTGTTCAATGACTGATGTCTTCTGTTCAACAATCCTGAAACAGGATAATTGTTATGGTGGTAATTTGTTTTTACTTTTTAACTGTTAAAATAAATAAAATAAATCCATAAAGCACCCAATCTCCAAAAAAGTTTTAGAAGTTTGGGTTAGTATTAGCATAGGAGACACACAACAATTCTTGTGAGACTCGGATATACGGCCTAGGAGGAGTTTGAAAAAGTATCTTTTTAGAAAATTTGCATTTCAGAAAACATTTTATAAAATGCCATAAAACGAAGATATATATTTTGTAGGTCTTGGTGAAAGGAATTAAGAGGAAAAAATTATTTTGAGATTATTCAACTCGCTTGCGGTGTTATTGGTGAAAACGTATATTTCCTTGTTATAGCGCCACCTTGTGGCCAATTTTTTTATAAATCTTGGTACACAGCCTCATTCTAACAATATCTCAAGTCTATAAATATCTCAAGTTTCGTAATGGTCGGCCATTCAGATATGATTTAATTAGCTGCTGAAATTTGATTGGCTGCTGACGACCATGTTTTTTATTTGCCTGACTGACATAGTAGGACTGACATTGGCCCCTACAAGAAGCTGTCAGAGGCTATAAAGGTGCCCCCAGTTCTCTCTTTTTTTCTGAAGCCATGAGTCATGAGCCACTTGACAACAGGTCAAGGAGGAACAGGAGAACAATGATTTAGGAGGAGGAGGAGGAGGTATCTGAAGAAGAAGATGGGGAAGAATACAACCAAGAGCACAATGCATCATCTTTAGATGAAGAAATCCCCCAAGATGAAAAAGAGACATTTTTGTCAAAGAACAGCAAAATAACATGGTCCTTGTCACCATATTACAACCAGGGAAGGGTGGCAGTTGCCCATGCCCAGGACATCGCCTCAACATTCTACATGTTCATCACACCAGCGATCGAAAAAATAATCCTAGAGATGACAAATTTGGAGGGTTTCCGTAATATGGAGACAACTGGAAAAGGATGGATGAGATTGACCTGCTTGCCTACATAGGTCTGCTAATCTTAGCGGGTGTGTATAGGTCCCGAGGCGAGGCTACGTGTAGTCTCTGGGATGCAGAGAGTGGAAGGGCGATTTTCCATGCCACTGAAAGTATTTCACACTTTCTCAAGAATGCTACAATTTGATAACCGTGAGTCAAGACCTGCAAGACGTGTGAGAGACAAACTGGGGGCCATAAGGGAGGTATGGGAGAAGTGGGTGGAGCGTCTGCCATACCTCTACAACCCTGGGCCTGAACTAACAGTGAATGAGCAACTGGTTCCATTCAGAGGAACATTTTTATTTTCAGATCTGTAATAAGTGATTTTCACTGTTATTTTCAATTGTATTATGTATTGTGATTTTCAATTGTATTATGTATTGCTTTATGTGCTATTATGTATTTGCTTTAATATCATTGATTTATGTGATTGTTTTCTGTGACACTGATACTAATCTCTTTTGTCAAGAGACTGTCTTTCCAGCAGAATATGCCTAGCAAGCCAGCAAAGCATGGCATCAAGATATGGGTGGCCTGTGATGCACAATCCAGCTACGCTTGGAAGATGCAGGTCTACACAGGGAAGCCAACCAGTTGAGGCACGGAGAAGAACCAGGGGATGCGGGTTGTGCTTAATGTGACAGATGGACTGAGGGGGCACAATGTCACGTGTGACAATTTCTTCACCTCTATCGAACTCAGCCAGTAGCTCCTGAAGAGGAAGATCACCATGGTTGGCAAAGTTAGAAAGAACAAGCCTGAGCTCCCCCTGCACTCCTTGCAACAAGGGGGAGAGAGGCCTTCTCATTAAAGTTTGCCTTCTCCCCCACCACCACTCTAGTTTCTTACCTTTCAAAGAGGAACAAGATTGTGGTACTCCTGAGCACACTGTGCAAAACGGCTGAGATCAGTGATCGTGAGGACAGGAATCCAGCTATCACCCTGAACTACAACCACAACAAAGGAGGAGTGGACAACTTGGACAAGATTATTGGAACTTACAGCTGCAGGAGGATGACTGCCCGCTGGCCCCGGGTCATCTTCCATAATATCATTGATGTGTCCTCATACAATGCCTTCGTGATATGGAACAAGATCAACCCTACCTGGATGCCTGATAAGCGGAACAAGAGGAGGGTGTTCCTGGAGCAGCTGAGAAAGGCAAATATAATGTATTTGTATAAATGTATATGTACTTTGTAAGTTGCTGAATTTGCAAACTGGTGTTAAATATGACTGATGTCTTGTGTCCAATGATCGTGAAAGAGGATAATTGTTTTGGTGGTCATTTTTTTAAAAACTTTTAACTGTGATAAAGCCACAAAGCACCCAATCTCCAAAAAGGATTATTTATTTATTTATTTTAGGAATAATAGGCTTTTGGATACACTTGGTCAAACCTATATGATAAATGCAGCCCCTAAATAACTAAATGAATAAATAAAGTTAAACTTTTCTTTGATAATTATTGACCTAGGGAGTCCTAGATGTAGTTCAAAATAGCAGGTAACAATGGATAATATACAACACACCATTTATACAGCCATTTTTCTGAAATATGATTGGCTGCTGGTGGCCATGTTTTTTTATTTGTCCGAGTCATATTGTAGAAGTAAAAGTATATTGCCATATGTAAGCATTTGGCCCTACAAGAAGCATACCAATATTCAACTTCAAATATACAGTTACAGAGTTATGAGTATTTCTTTGTTGTAGTGCCCCATATAGGAACATTCTTTTTGTATGCAGACTCAAAATGTGCTGTTGTACATGTGTATCAAGTTTAATAACATTTGGCCTTTTAATTTGGCAGATATTGGTCAATGCGTACAAAATGGACAATGCCTGACCAATTTGTTGGCTTATATCTTCGCAATGCTTCAACGAATCAAAATCACTTTGATCAATTTTTGTCAGGAGGGTTCATAGTAGACACACCCCTATTTGCTTGCTAATCGAACATATGGCGTTGGAGGAGATAGAATTTTTTTTTTTTGCAAATTTGCGCAAAAATGTTCATGACGGAAATTAAATAGGAGATATACGTTTTGTTCTACTTGTGATCACCTAATGTCACCTAGCGCTAAGCGCTTGAACCCCCAATAATAAAAATCATAACAATTACAATAGGGTTTCAGTGCCAAGCGCTTGAACCCCTAAAATTCATAACAATTACTATAGGTTTCTAGGCCTTTGGGTTTGAACCCCTAATAAAAATCAGTTCCCCGTGCAAGGTGGTGGGCACACACCCCTGCCTCTAGAGCGCTCCGCTGCTCTCCCCCTCAGGTGGAAGTGTCCGCTGATGCAGGTGCGGCCGTGGCATCTGGGCTGGCCTGCTGGAGTTGCAGGGATCCGGGACACTTAATTCAATGCCCCGTGATGGAGCTGGGGATGGTGGTCCGGATCCCCGACTCCCCGCAGGCTGCCCCCGACTGAGCCGGAGCGTACCGGATAGAGGTAAGAAGCGTTGGTGGACGCAGGTTGTAATCAAATCACTATTCACCTAAGCTTGGTTCAACACAGGGCATTGGGCACAGCTAAAATGGTGAGGGTGAAGTGTGTACATGGCGATATTCACAAATACCCTGTGGTGACCCTTGCAAATACATTTCTGGGAACAAAACAGAGTGGTGGCTGCAGTTAGTTCCCACATCAACCATCGGCTGATTCTGGGGACTAATTGGCCTGAATTTCTGAATGTATTAAATGGAAAATGTGCAGATGGGTTCTGCATAAAATCAGTGAGATGTAAAGTGTGCGATGCTCTGGCAGGGGAGGTTGGAGTTGGGGCCATCAAGTTTGGGGGGGGGGGCGCTTCCGTTCGGTTTATCTGGGGCTCCGGCTACCTTTCAGCGTCTCATGGAGCTCGTCCTCCAGCCGCATTTGGCTTATGCTGCTGCCTATCTAGATGACATCATCATTTATAGCAATGATTGGCAGCTGCATATGCAGCATCTGAGGGCAGTTCTGAGATCGCTGTGACGGGCGGCGCTCACTGTAAACCCCAAGAAATGCGTGATTTGGTGGGTGGAGGTACGGTACTTGGGGTTCCACTTGGGCCACAACCATGTGCGTCCCCAAATTGACAAAACTGCGGCGATTGTGACCTGCCCCGAGACCAAAATGGGGTGAGAAACAGGAAGTTTGAACCTAATTATTTGGACGTCAACATCCCACTGACTGATCTCACTAAAAAAGGGGCTCCAAACCAGGTCGAGTGGACAGAGCAGTGCCAACAGGCGTTCACGTATGATAAAGCCGCACATAGCGCCCATCCGGAGAGAGAGTGGTAAGGGCGCTTACACCTAAGCTAAATTAAGTTAACACCTGTTTCTATTTCCAGTGATCATGGGGAGAGTGGCATAAAGCAGCCACACAAACAGCAGACAGGAAGAGAGCATGGGTCCAGAAAGTTATAATTGTGAAGCAAAAGAGTATATTATTGTGAAGCTGAAGAGTTTATTATTGTGAGCTGAAGAGAGTATTGTGTGAGGCTGTGAGCGCTGAAGTGTGGTCATTAAAATCCTAACCTGTGAGTGGAGTAACCTGCCTACCGTGTCCTTCTTATCGGCCACCCTCAAACCTTCCTATAGTATTAAATACAACACTTTGGTATTCACATTCATTTTTGATCGGAAGGGTCAGATGTGTAACCCATTTTTTTATTTTTTGTATAACCCAGCCTGAGAGAACGAGGAAGGAATGTGGCAAGGCGGAGGGCGGGCCGGTCATGATCCTACACACCGGTCCTGTATTAGGCTAATTATGCCTCCGTGAGGGATAAAGGCTGACTGCAGAGGATCGTGCGGGAGAGAGAGATTGTTTACGGACATGTCCGTCATGTTTGTGTTTGTGTCTTCTTTTAAGTTTATCATTAAACTATTATTTATATTGAAAATCCAGTTCTCGCCTCCTTTCCATTGATTCTTTTACACTCCTATCTCTAAGGTAGGTCCTTCAAGGTAGCCTGGAGAAGTGAGGTATCCAAGCCACATCAACTACTTACTGGGGTACCTCAGGGATCAGTGCTTGGGCCACTTCTCTTCTCTATATACACAACATCACTGGGACCCATCATTAAGGCACATGGTTTCTCATACCACTGCTACGCCGATGACACACAACTCTACTAGTCTTTCCAGCCCAACAACACTACCGTGACTGCTCGAATCTCTGCCTGCCTGGCAGACATCTCGGCCTGGATGAAGGAACACCACCTGCAACTCAATCCAGCCAAAACATAACCCCTAGTCTTTCCAGCCAACCCTGCTGTTGAACACAACATCACAGTGCAGCTGGGTTTGACTACAGTAATGCCTTCAAAAATGGTCAGAAATCTAGGAGAAACCATTGATAAACTAAATTTCATGGACCACATCTTAAAGACCGCAAGATCATGTAGATTTACACTCTACAACATCAGGAAGATAAGACCCTTCCTATCTGAACATGCCACACAACTGCTCGTTCAGTCACTTGTCATAACTAGACTGGACTACTTATACTCTCTAAATGCTGGCCTCCCTGCATGTGCAATTAGACCTCTGCAAATGATCCAGAATGCAGCAGCATGTCTGGTCTTCAATGAACCAAAGAGAGCACATGTTACACCACTCATTTTCTCTCTCCACAGGCTACCGGTTGATGTAAGTATCAAATTCAAGGCCCTGATGCTGGCATACAGAACAGTCACTGGGGCTGCTCCAACATACCCAAAATCATTTCTGCAGAGCTACACACCCACTAGAACCCTACGGTCAGCTACGGAACATCGCCTTGTTGTACCAACATAAAGAGGCACCAAAACACTTTCTCAGACTTTCAGCTTCATCATACCACGTTGGTGGAATGACCTTCCCAACTCCATCCGTGAAGCAGACTCCCTCTCTGTGTTTATCACCTCCCCAGGTAAATGGCACACACATACAAGGCCGTCCCAAGTAATGTAAAAGAAAACGTAACTCATTGGACCAGGCGACCTTCTTCCACTGCTTCAAGGCCCAGTTCTGATGCTAGCGTGCCCATTGTAGGTTCTTTTGATGGTGGACGGGGGTCATCATGGGCACTCTGACCTGTATTCGGCTATGCAGCCCCATATGCAGCAGGGTGCGATGCACTGTGTGTTGTGACGCATTCCTACCATAACCAAACCATCATTACAATTTTGTGTGACTTTTGCCACAGTAGACGTTCAGACCAGATGGGATAGCCTTCCTTGCCCTTGTGTATTGATGAGCCTTGGGCGCCCAACAACCTTTTGCCGGATTGTGGTTTGTCTCTCCTCAGAACACTGTAGGTAGGTACTCACCACTGCTTACAGGGAGCACCCCACAAGCCTTGCCATTTCAGAGATGCTCTGACCCAGTCATGTGGCTATAACAATTTGGACCTTGTCAATATTGCTCAGGTCTTTACTCCTGCCTGAATTCAACAAGTTGACCACGAGAAATGATTGTTCACTTACCATCTAATCTACCCAGACCGTGACATGTGGCCTTTCTCAACATTTTTGTTGTTAACCATTTTTATGGATTCCAGTGACAGATTAAAAAACCATGACAGAAAAAACAGAATCAAATTATATGAACTTAAAACCCTTCCCTCCGAACATCACACCCATCACCCCCCGACACAAACGCACACCTCAGTGGTCTGATAATAAATACAAAATGACACATAAATAAAAAATAACCCAACAGAAAGTATTTAGAAAAAAGTATATTTTCAAAAAAATAACACTAAGAACGCACACACACATTTAACATGATCTATATCTCTCCACTGCCTCCCAACCAAAAGACCTCCAAAATGTCAAAATAACAGCCCCATTTTGTATTTTATTTATATTTAAATAAACCCATGTTGCCCAGCCTCTTCAAATGCCACCACTCTGCCAATCTCCACTTCCAAAACGAGGGCGCTCCAGCCGACTTCCATCCCCTATGGATGACCTGTGTTCTGATCATAACACCAGCCAGGACCCAATTCTTAATGTACCCATCCCTATATTAATGAGTCTAGGGCAAAATGAAATTTGAGGGCCCAATACATCACACATAAAACTCTGAACCTTCAACCAAAATTCTTTGATATTAACAAAGATCAGAAGACCCAATCTTCTGATTGGCTTTGCCAGCATGTGGTTGTGTCTTTAAGACCAAGGGTATACAATCTATAGGGGGTCCATCAGAATTGATGTAAAATCTTAAATTGCATAAGATGTACCCTTGCATCTCTAGATGTAGATTTGATGTTTTTTAGAATCCTAGCCCACACTCCCTCCTCCAATACTAAGTTTCAATATTTCTCCTATAATCTCTTGAGAAGTTGAATCTCCATTCACATTGCTGCATTCATATTTCCCTCAATCCCGACTAGTCTCCCAGCTCCTGCCGCTGAAAAATTTGAACGATAAAAAGTAAAATGACAGTCGATTGACATGAAAATGTAAATTATTAAAGGAAGAACATACCTGAAGAAATATAATCATCATCTCTCTGTTGTTCCTCTACTGTGTTTTCTTCATTTATCTCCTCCTGCTTCACTTCAATCTTCACTGGCAGCATCTGCTGTTCTCCAGCATTACAGACAGAAGTCAGAGACTCCGTGGAGGTTTGATCATCATCATCATCATCATCACTCTGTTGTTCCTCTACTTTGATTTCTCCTCTCATCTTCATCAAGTTCCTGCAGTCCAGCAGCTTCACTGAACACATCTTCATCTTCACTGGCATCTGCTGTTCTCCAGCGTAACAGACAGAAGTCAGACACTCTGTGGAGGTTTGATTACCCTGATTACCGTCAGTAGAATAGAGTAAAGTGAGCTGTGAGTCCTGTGTGTCTCTGGATCTCTGTTCAGAGTGTTTGTCCAGCAGTCGCTGTGGTGTGGACTGATCTCTGCCGCTCCACACTGAATCCTGACATTCTGTGGAGGTCCCATCAGTCACACACACTGAAGATTGACAGGAAACATTTTCCAGCTCCTGACAAACACAACACAATCACATCTGTACCATTCATCATATCACATCATTTGAAAGCTTACAATCTCAACTTTAAGGATGAAATGAATGTTTAACCTGTAACCTGTCGTCTCTCTCCATCAGTTTTGTCTTCAGTGACGTCACCTCTTTCTTCAGCTGAGAGATTTCTGTGACGAAATCATCAATATCCAGCATGGACAGATCAGTTCCTACTGATTTACAGCAGATCACATCCACCTGCTCCCTCATGATGAACATCTAAACACAAAAACATCATCATTATAATAAACTGACATTCATCAAACTCAAAAACATTATTATAGGATTATAAACAGCTCTGTTAAATAACTTTGTTAGCCTATAAATATAAATGTGTGCTTGGAGTTTGGTTTCATTTTTCACATATACTCACCTTCATTGAACTCATTTAAAATCAGACGATGAATTTAACGAGCTCATTTATCAGAAATTAAACATGATATTCTCACATTTCTGCTGGTTTCTCCTAAAACTGAATATTTTAAAGTGTCCATCACAGAAAATTCACATCAAAGAAAATACAAATCCCACAAATGGAGTGTGGATGCGTTTGGGAAAACTAATTTTGGGTTTTATTGTTACATTTCGGTGACTTTGGGAGCCGTTTTTTTTTTTTTTTTTAGTTCAATTTTACAATTGAATTTATTAAATGATTGTAACAATTGCCAGAATAAGCTTTTTTATTTCATAATGCAGTTGTGATGTCGATGCTTTAGATAAGATGTTTGTTTAAAATAGAATATCAGGAATGTATCATATATGTAAAACCTGATATTACACCACATACATTTTTCTTTAATAGCTGTGCACACCGCATTTATACATTGATGGATTGTCCTTATATTAAGACCGAAAGTTTCCCCATGACGAGTCACTTTCGGGTCGGAACCGGTGGCAACCTGCGACAGGCGCAACATCACGACCAATATTACAGTCCTATCAGAAGGGTAACTGTTCCCTTTTGATTGCAATTCCTCGACTTCTGATTGCATTTATTTGTGAAATTAAAATGCCAGTAAGCTGGCCAATTTCAATGCAATGTCTCAATAATCTCCCCATTTTACCAAAACTTCGGTGGAAAAAACATTAGGGACATCTGGGAGGCGAAAGGTACACAATTATCGGTAAACCAAAACTTATATGACGAAGTGTTTTTTTAAGCACGACGTCATCACGCACACCATTTTTATCAATAAAAGGCCATTTAAATGGAAACAGGCAGAAGACAGCAAATTTAGCAAATGTTTTTTACAAATGTTTTTCCTTGACCCTACAATGCATATTACATGCCATCCCATTGCCAATTGTTTTATTGATTCATCTATTAAACAAAGAACAGCAAAACATACAAAAAAACCATACAAACAGAATCAATATTTATCCCTCACTACTTAGCACATATGTTAATCACACACATCCACTACACCTCTCTCTCCACTGTCCCTCCCCGAAGATGCCCTGCAAAAAAGACAAAAACAGGTCTAAACTCCCCGGTCTTCTGGATGCCCCCTCCTCAAAAGCTGCCACTCTGGCCATCTCTGAACACCACTCCTGAAATGGGGGCACTCCAGCCAACTTCCAACTCCTTAAAATAATCTGTCTGGCAATCATAACACTAGTTAGGACCCAGTTTTTCACGCGCTTATTCTCCAAATGAATGACCACCCCATCTCCTTAAATACAGAGTCTGGGGCAAAATCAAATCTGAGAGCCCAATACCTCAAAAATAAAACTCTGAATCCTCAACCAAAATTGCACATCCTTTTATCTCTAGAGGCAGACTCAATGTTTTTGTAATCCTAGCCCACACTCCCTCCTCCAATACCAAGTTTAAATCTTTCTCACATAATCTCTTGATAGAAGTTAAAACTCCGTCACCCAGACTCTGAATTAGCCAGGAATAATACACTGATGCCTCATGACCATTTCCAAAAGCAGTAATCACCATTCCCAGAGTATCTGCCGCTACAGAGCAGGTATCTGCCGCTTTAGGGGTGTATGGTACACCCAAAAATAGTACAGAGCAGGTGGCGCAGCTGTTAATACATAAAGAACTGAGATCTAGGAATCAAAAAATGTTGAAAAAAATATTCAAAGGATCTCAGCACTCCACTCTCATACTAGTCACAGAGTGTCTTAACCTCCCTCACAATCCACTCTGACCAGCAGAAAGGGGACTTATCAATACATCATTTTGGTGCTATAATAGGAGAGTGTGGACGAGGTAAGGCCAGGCATCTGTTGAAACATTGTTCACCCCAAGTTAGGATCTCCCCGGATACCCAGGACTCTGTGGGAAAGAGTTGCACCAGCCAAGGTCTGCCATTGACAATTTCTGATGTGGAACCATCAAGAACGAGAAGTGGAATGTATTCAGTATGACAGGTGCCTACTTGTAGGAGGAAGGGTATGGTTCAATGAGTAATGATAGCTTTTCCCAGTGGTTGGCCCACTACTGAGTCTATGTTGAGGAAGAGTGAGTTGACAGTAATATTCACAGAAGTGCTCAATGTCAAGTCAAGTCAATTTTATTTGTATAGCGCCTTTCACAACACACAACGTTTCAAAGCAGCTTTACAGAATATCAGCATTAACAGACGATAAAACTGTAATGTCTATAAAGTCGATTAATCATCATTGTGTAATTTAGATAAAATACGATTTTTAATAGTGTTTAAAAATAATTAAATGATAATTGTATTAATAATCCCAGTGAGCAAGCTGTAGGCGACTGGCAAGGAACACAAAACTCAATAAGATGTAGATTAATGGAGAAAAATAACCTTGGGAGAAACCAGACTCACTGTGGGGGTCAGTTCCCCTCCGACTAACCCCACCCTAACCCTAAACCAGACTCACTGTGGGGGTCAGTTCCCCTCCGACTAACCCCACCGTAACCCTAAACCAGACTCACTGTGGGGGCCAGTTCCCCTCTGACTAACCCCACCCTAACCCTAAACCAGACTCACTGTGGGGGCCAGTTCCCCTCCGACTAACCCCACCCTAACCCTAAACCAGACTCACTGTGGGGGCCAGTTCCCCTCCGACTAACCCCACCCTAACCCTAAACCAGACTCACTGTGGGGGCCAGTTCCCTCCGACTAACCCCACCCTAACCCTAAACCAGACTCACTGTGGGGGTCAGTTCCCTCCGACTAACCCCACCCTAACCCTAAACCAGACTCACTGTGGGGGTCAGTTCCCCTCCGACTAACCCCACCCTAACCCTAAACCAGACTCACTGTGGGGGCCAGTTCCCTCCGACTAACCCCACCCTAACCCTAAACCAGACTCACTGTGGGGGCCAGTTCCCTCTGACTAACCCCACCCTAACCCTAAACCAGACTCACTGTGGGGGCCAGTTCCCCTCCGACTAACCCCACCCTAACCCTAAACCAGACTCACTGTGGGGGCCAGTTCCCCTCTGGCTAACATTATGAATGTAATGTAAATATTAATTATGTATAGGTAAAATCATGGTTTAAAATTATTAAACTAAGTGTTAAGGGTCAGTGTTTAAAAATCAATTGTGTTTGAACTGTAAGATTAATGAACAAAGTCTTTGAAGTCCATCTTGATTAATTGCAGAAGTTCACATAGATGCAATTGTCCTTGTTAATTGGCTGATGAAGGCTTTTGTTGGCAATAGTTAGTCTAAGCATTTCATTTCAAGATCGTAGTCCATAAATAGACCGAGGTGATGCAGGTTGGAGTTGGCATCACTTCATCCTCTGAAGTCCGTCATAATAGATTGAAGTGATGTTTGGCTGGCACCGGCTGCATGTAGTCATCATCATTCTGCGACATGTAGCAGTGGAGTCCAACATGAAGCAGGAATGGAGCTGGATCCAGCCGGTTCTGGTGACCTCAGGATAGGAGTTCCGAGGTTGAGACAGGGAAACAAATAAAAAGATGTAAGCGTAGATGCCATTTTATTTATTGCAGAGTAAGAGATCATGCTCAATGTTTCTGGTTTCTGGTTCCGGCAGACCCAACTAAAGCAGCCTAATTGTGGGTTGGAGGATAAATTTGGTGTATGCCTGGCTAAATAGATGAGTCTTTAGTCTAGACTTAAACTGAGAGAATGTGTCTGCATCTCGAACAGTGTTTGGGAGACTATTCCATAGATTAGGAGCCAAATATGAAAAGGATCTTCCCTCCTTTAGTGGATTTTGATATTCTAGGAACTATTAATAGGCCAGAATTTTGCGATCTTAATGAACGTGTTGGAATATAGCGTGGTAGAAGATCACTTAAGTACTGCGGAGACCATTCAAAGCTTTGTACGTAGTTAACAGAATTTTAAAATCAATACGGAATTTAACAGGTAGCCAATGTAACGATGATAAAATGGGGCTAATATGATCATATTTCTTGGTTCTCGTCAGCACTCTGGCTGCTGCATTTTGAACCAATTGAATTTTATTTATTGATCTTGCTGGATATCCTCCCAGTAATGCATTACAATAATCTAGTCTTGAGGTCATGAACGCATGAATTAGTTTTTCGGCATCAGCAACCGAGAGCATATGCCTTAATTTAGCAATATTTCTTAGGTGGAAGAATGCTGTTCTACAAACATTTGTAATTTGATTTTCAAAGGACAGGTTGGTATCAAATATAACACCTAAGTTCTTCGCTGTTGAAGATGATGTAACAGTACATCCATCTAGAGTCAAATTATATTTTAGTGGCTTATTTTTAGATTTTTTGGTCCAATAATTAGAACCTCTGTTTTGTCAGAATTGAGTAGAAGGAAATTTCTGGCCATCCAATCTTTTATTTCATTAATACACTCTGCTAATTTTGAGAATTGTGAAATCTCATCAGGTTTTGAATAAATATAAAGTTGTGTATCGTCAGCATAGCAGTGGAAACTTATTCCACGATTCCTGATAATATCTCCCAGGGGAAGCATATACATGGAGAAAAACAGAGGCCCTAAAACTGATCCCTGTGGCACTCCATATTTTACTTTTGCTTGGTTTGACAATTCCTCATTTACATAGACAAAGTGGTAGCGGTCTGCTAAATATGACCTAAACCATGCTAATGCCACTCCACAAATTCCGACATAATTCTCCAGTCTATTCAAGAGAATGTTGTGATCTATTGTGTCGAATGCAGCACTAAGATCTAAAAGCACTAGAAGAGAAATGCAGCCGCGATCAGATGATAAGAGCAAGTCATTTGTAACTCTGATAAGTGCAGTCTCTGTACTGTGATGAAGCAATCCTGATTGAAATTCTTCATATATACTATTTCTCTGTAGAAATGAACATATTTGGGAGGATACTACCTTTTCTAGTATTTTTGACATAAACGGGAGATTTGAAATCGGTCTATAATTAGCAAGTTCTCCAGGATTAAGTTGTGGCTTCTTAATTAGCGGTTTGATAATTGCCATTTTAAAGTTTCTTGGGACATTTCCTAAGCATAGCGAGGAGTTAATGATATTAAGAAGAGGTTCTGATATTACCGGAGATACCTCTTTTAAGAGCTTAGTTGGTATTGGATCTAACAAACAAGTTGTGGCTTTTGATGTTTCGATAAGTTTTGTTAGCTCTTCATGACCTATGACAGAGAAGGATTGAAGTTGCACATGAGGGAAATTATTCGACACTGTTTTCTGAGGTGCTATGACAGATGATTGCATAATTCCAATTTTATTTCTGATTATTTCAATTTTATCTGTGAAGAAATTCATGAAGTCATTACTCTTGAGCTGTGACGTAATATCTGGTTTGGTTGAGGCTTTATTCCTAACCAATTTAGCCACAGTACTGAATAAACATCTAGGATTGTTGTGGTTATTTTCTATGAGTTTACTAAAATATGCTGACCTGGCAGCTTTGAGTGCGTGTTTGTAGCTACAGACACTATCCTTCCATGCACCCTGAAATACTTCTAATTTTGTATTTTTCCACATGCTCCATTTTCCGAGCTGCTCTCTTGAGAGCATGAGTGTGATCATTGTACCATGGTGCAGGGCTTATTTCTTTAATTTTCTTTAATCGAAGTGGGGCGACAACAACAAGGGTGCTAGAGAAGACTGCATTTAAATTTTTTGTTATTTCATCAAGTTCTTCTGGGCTTTGGGGTTTATTGAGTATATGAGATAGATCTGGAAGAATATTAGTGAAGCTATCTTTAGTGGTCGAAAGAATAGTTCTACCTGAACGATAGCGTGGTGTAGATTGAGTAACATTAGCTGATTGCAGCATGCAAGAGACGAGGTAATGATCCGAGATGTCATCGCTCTGCTGCAGAATTTCTATATTATCAACATCAACTCCATATGAAAGAATTAAATCTAGCGTATGATTATGGCGATGAGTTGGTCCTGTTACATTTTGTCTGACTCCAAGAGAGTTGAGAATATCGATAAATGCTAATCCCAATGTATCATTTTCATTATCTATGTGAATTTTGAAGTCACCAACAATTAAGGCTCTATCTACAGTAACTACAAGATCTGATAAAAAATGTGCAAATTCACTAAGGAAATCTGAATAAGGCCCGGGTGATCTATACACTGTAGCTGTCAGGATCTGGGTTGTTTCTCTCTCACTACACACACTCATTCACACACTCTTCTCACTCACACACCAGCACACACACACTTACATGTTTGCACTCTGTCATCACCTGTTGATCATCTCAATCAGCGCTCGCGCTGATTTGCAGTGACACCTGTTTCTAGTCTTGTCTGATTACTCTGTCTACTTCTGGTGTTTGCTCTCTCTGTTCTGTGTCGGATTATTGTGTGTGTTATGTTTTGTGTAATGCTCTCTCATCTGTCAGCAGTTACTCACCACGTCTTGTCATGTGTAGCTGCGCTCGTCTTAGAGTTTCCTGTTATCTGCTGTGGTGAGTTCTACAAGGCTTCTCTGCTCCAGCTACTTTCTACAAGGACCAGTACCTTCTGTTCAAGTGAACTTTCTGCTCCACGTTTCCTCTCCTGACAAAGTATCCTCTGTGTAGCTGTCTTCCTGGGGAGCATCATTTGAGTTCCAGTTCTGTGTTATCCACTACAGACTTCCTTTGTTGTTGACAATTAAAAGACTTTGATTTGAGTTACCTTTGCATTTGGATCCTTTTGTTGCAATCTGACAGAATAATCCGACCAGGATGGATCCAGCAGAGGAGGAATCGTTTTTCTCTGCGGTAAAGATTCAAGGAGCTATGCTGGGTCGACACGAGGAGGAATTATCTGCTGCCAGACATGCGGTGGAGAGTTTGGTTGCACAGGTGAATGATTTATCTGCTCGTCTTCTCCATGTGCACCAGGAGTCACCAGCAGTTCAGAGTTGGCCTTCTCCTCCAGAACCTCGTGTGAACAATCCCCCATGTTATGCCGGTGAGTCGACTGAGTGTCGAGCCTTTTTGATTCAGTGTGAGGTGGTGTTTTCCCTGCAACCACAGACTTACGCAAGTGATTGCGCCCGTATCGCCTTTGTGATTTCGTTACTGACTGGGCGTGCGCGTGAGTGGGGAACCTCCGCTTGGGAAGCAGGGACATCCTACTGCAGTCGTTTTGATCTCTTTAAGGAGGAGATGATTAAGTTCTTCGACCAGTCTGTTTTTGGTCGTGAGGCTTCACGTCTTCTGACCACCATTCATCAGGGGAGCAGAACTGCAGCCGATTTCGCCATTGAATTTCGCACCCTGTCCACCACATGCGAGTGGAATGAGCCTGCCTTGGTTGCTCGTTTCCTGGAGGGTCTGAATGTTAATTTGAAGGAGGAGATTTATGCTCGCGGTTCACCTGACCAGCTCGACCAACTGATAGAGCTGGCGATTCGTCTTGACAAGTGCTTTGAGCAACGGCGACGTGTTCGAGCAATCTCCGCTACACCTAGTGAGCCATCTACTTCTGCTGCTTCCAGACCAGATCCTGAGCCCATGCAGTTGGGTAGCATTCGCCTCCGGGCTGAAGAGAAACAACGTCGCATCTCCAACAGACTGTGTCTCTATTGAGGCGCGGCTGGCCACTTTGTTGCTTCAGGTCCGTTAAAAGCCAGAGCTCGCCGGTAGACCGAGGAGTACTGGCGAGCGCTACTGTGACGTCCTCTCCATCCAAGTCCCGCACCATCCTGCCCGTGGTTCTTCGTTGGGCTGGTTCTACTGTTTCATGTTCCACACTAATCGATTCAGGGGCTGAAGGGAATTTTATTGATGAGAAATGGGCTCGGGAACATAACATCCCTCTAGTGGACTTGAACAATAGTACCACCGTCTTCGCCCTAGATGGTAGTATTTTGTCTGAGATTCACCGTGTCTCCTGTCCGGTGAGTCTAGTTATCTCTGGAAACCACCAAGAGACTATTTCTTTTCTCATTTTTCAGTCTTCCTATACCCCCATTGTGTTAGGACATCCCTGGCTAGTCCAACATAACCCTCATATTGACTGGGTCAAGAATACCATGTTGTCTTGGAGTCTTTCATGTCATGTAAATTGTTTAGTTTCTGCTATTCCTGTGGTTTCTTCTGTTGCTGTGTTTCAGGAGGAGCCTGGAGATCTGTCTGGAGTCCCGGAGGAGTACCACGATTTGCGAGCGGTTTTCAGCCGCTCCGGGTCCGTTTCCTTACCGCCTCACCGCCCTTACGATTGTAGCATTGATCTCCATCCTGGCACCACCCCACCCCGCGGTAGATTATATTCTCTCTCTGCTCGAACGGGAGGCTCTAGAAAGATACCTCTCCGAGTCACTTGACGCTGGGATTATTGTCCCGTCCTCCTCTCCTGCCGGTGCTGGGTTCTTCTTTGTGAAGAAGAAGGATGGCTCGTTGCGTCCCTGCATTGATTATCGGGGGCTGAACGACATAACGGTCAAGAATCGTTACCCCTTGCCCCTTATGTCGTCGGCTTTCGAAATCTTACAGGGCGCAAAAGTCTTCACAAAGCTGGATCTACGTAACGCATACCATCTCGTTCGTATTAAGCAGGGAGACGAATGGAAGACCGCTTTTAACACCCCTATTGGTCACTTTGAGTACCGCGTTCTTCCTTTCGGGCTGGTCAATGCTCCCGCTGTATTCCAGGCGTTAGTCAACGACGTCTTGCGAGACATGTTAAATGTCTTTGTGTTCGTTTATCTAGACGACATCCTCATTTTCTCACCCTCTCTCGAAGTACACATCCAACACGTTCGCCGAGTCTTACAACGACTACTCGAGAACCGCTTTTTTGTCAAGTCAGAGAGATGTGAATTTCATTCTCGATCGGTCACGTTCCTGGGTTCGGTGGTCTCTGCTGAGGGTATCAGCATGGATCCCGAGAAGGTGCGGGCGGTTCTCGATTGGCCTATTCCGGATTCTCGTGTTGCTCTCCAGCGGTTTTTGGGATTCGCTAACTTTTACAGACGATTTATTCGTAATTTTAGTCAAGTCGCGGCCCCTCTGTCTGCTCTCACCTCGACCAAGTCTCGATTCGTTTGGTCTGAGGTGACGCAAGATGCATTCGATCGACTCAAGAGGTTGTTCACCTCCGCGCCCATTTTAGTCACTCCGGATCCTGAGAGACAATTTATAGTCGAGGTCGATGCCTCCGATGTTGGGGTGGGGGCTATTTTGTCACAGCGATCTTCTCTTGATGACAAGGTTCATCCGTGCGCCTTCTTTTCCCATCGTCTTTCGCCGGCTGAGTGCAATTATGACGTGGGTAATCGGGAGCTTTTGGCGATTCGGTTAGCTCTGGGGGAGTGGCGGCACTGGTTGGAGGGAGCCAGTGTTCCATTTATTGTTTGGACTGACCACCGGAACCTCGAGTACATCCGTTCCGCCAGGAGACTTAACGCTCGTCAGGCCCGCTGGGCGTTATTTTTTGGTCGTTTTGACTTCTCGATCTCGTTTAGACCAGGTTCCAAGAACCTTAAACCCGATGCTCTCTCGCGGCAGTTCGGTTCTTCAGTGGAGGCTTCGACCAAGGAGGTTATTGTTCCCCAACACTGCGTGGTCGGAGCTATCGTCTGGGGAGTCGAACAGGCTGTAAGGAGGGCTCTTTCACACGTTGTCAGACCGCCTCGTGCCCCAGAGGGTACGTTATTTGTTCCCGAGACCGCTCGTTCAGCCGTTCTCCAGTGGGGTCATGCCTCTAAATTAGTCGCGCATCCCGGTGTTAGGGGTACCTTGGCCGCTATTCGCCAGAGATTTTGGTGGCCCACTAGAGAACGTGACATTCGTCGGTTCGTAGCGTCGTGTCCTGTCTGCGCCCAGGCAAAATCAGGCAATTCTCCGCCTGCTGGCCTTCTCAGACCACTTCCCATTCCGTCACGCCCATGGTCGCACATTGCTTTAGATTTCGTTACCGGTCTCCCGTCATCTGCCGGCAACACGGTTATTCTCACTGTGGTCGACCGTTTTTCTAAAGCAGCTCATTTCATTCCTCTTCCTAAACTACCGTCCGCTCGTGAGACCGCCCAAGTAATGGTTGATCACGTATTTAAGATTCATGGTCTTCCTTCAGACATTGTTTCTGACAGAGGGCCTCAATTCACTTCTCAGTTCTGGAGGGAATTCTGCCGACTGATTGGGGCATCCCCCAGTCTGTCATCAGGATTCCATCCTCAGACTAATGGGCAGGCTGAACGAACAAATCAGATTCTCGGATGCATGTTGCGCAGCTTGACTTCACAGAGCCCTGCCTCTTGGTGCGATCAGTTGTCCTGGGCTGAATACGCCCATAATTCTCTGCCGTCGTCCGCTACTGGGTTGTCCCCATTTGAGAGCTGTCTCGGTTACCAACCTCCACTTTTTACATCACAAGACTCTGAGACTTCCGTGCCTTCCGTACAGGCCCATATTCAAAGGTGCAAGCGTACTTGGAGGAGAGTGAGATCGGCTTTATGTCGCACTAGAGCACGAACTTGTAGAGCTGCGAATCGTCGTTGGGTTAAAGCCCCTAGATACGTATGTGGGCAGAAGGTGTGGCTTTCCACTCAAGATCTACCTATACGCGAGGGCTCACGTAAGCTTATGCCCCGTTTTGTCGGTCCCTTTGCTATTGTGAAGGTCCTTAGTCCGGCGGCTGTCAAGCTAAGATTATCTCATCAGTTACGCCGGGTACACCCTGTATTTCATGTGTCTCGTATTA
Organism: Xyrauchen texanus; assembly: GCF_025860055.1. Classification (NCBI taxonomy): domain Eukaryota; kingdom Metazoa; phylum Chordata; class Actinopteri; order Cypriniformes; family Catostomidae; genus Xyrauchen; species Xyrauchen texanus. Next base: position 3,822,450 of record NC_068300.1, read on the forward strand.
AGCCTGTCATTCGCGCTCCCACCCGTCCCACCCTTCCTCTTCCACCTCTTGACCGAAGAGGCTTCCATTTTCAGAGTTCGCAGGCTGCTTGATGTTCGCCCTCGAGGGCGTGGCCACCAGTTCTTGGTGGACTGGGAGGGCTACGGTCCTGAGGAGAGGCGGTGGATCCCGGCCCGGGACGTCCTGGACCGCTCGCTCATCGAGGATTTCTACCGGGCTCGCCAGGCCTCTCCCTCGGAGGCCGGGTGGCGCTCGTTGAGGGAGGGGTACTGTCAGGATCTGGGTTGTTTCTCTCTCACTACACACACTCATTCACACACTCTTCTCACTCACACACCAGCACACACACACTTACATGTTTGCACTCTGTCATCACCTGTTGATCATCTCAATCAGCTCAGCTGATTTGCAGTGACACCTGTTTCTAGTCTTGTCTGATTACTCTGTCTACTTCTGGTGTTTGCTCTCTGTTCTGTGTCGGATTATTGTGTGTGTTATGTTTTGTGTAATGCTCTCTCATCTGTCAGCAGTTACTCACCACATCTTGTCATGTGTAGCTGCGCTCGTCTTAGTGTTTCCTGTTATCTGCTGTGGTGAGTTCTACAAGGCTTCTCTGCTCCAGCTACTTTCTACAAGGACCAGTACCTTCTGTTCAAGTGAACTTTCTGCTCCACGTTTCCTCTCCTGACAAAGTATCCTCTGTGTAGCTGTCTTCCTGGGGAGCATCATTTGAGTTCCAGTTCTGTGTTATCCACTACAGACTTCCTTTGTTGTTGACAATTAAAAGACTTTGATTTGAGTTACCTTTGCATTTGGATCCTTTTGTTGCAATCTGACAGTAGCAAGGGTAAAGGATGACAGAGAATTTTTATTTATATTTGTATTTGACGGTGTCACCTTAAGCATTATTAGTTCAAAAGACTTACATTTATATCCTGTCCTCTGAGTAACACCAAAAACTTTTAAAATTGTACCCTTCAGACGAGGCTCATGTTTATAACAACAACCTGGGGGAGTAGATTCATTTAAACTAATATATTCATCCGGTTTAAGCCAGGTTTCAGTCAAACAGAGCGCATCCAATCTATGATCTGTAATCATTTCATTGACAATTAGTGCTTTGGTAGAAAGAGATCTAATGTTTAGTAGCCCTATTTTTATATGATGTACATTTTTAATTTGTTTGTTTTGTTCAAGTTTGACCTTAATCAATTTTTTTCTAAATGATTTAGTGAGGGTATTGTGTTTCGTAGTTCGTGGAACAGACACAGTCTCTATGAGATATCTAGGTGATGCAGTCTCTATGTGTTGTAGTTTTTGTGACCTGTGTGACGTCTCAAGGCAGCTAGCAGACGTTCGGATTAACCAGTTTGTCTGCTTCCTGACCTGGGCCCCATTTAGTCAATTAATATCATTATTAAGTCTATGAGCCAAATTACAAGAGAGGAGAGCGGCACCTTCCCTGGAGGGATGGAGTCCGTCTCTCTTTACCAGGTCAGGTCTACCCCAAAAACTTTTCCAATTGTCTATAAATCCTATTTTATTCTGCAGACACCACTCAGACATCCAGCCATTCAGTGACACTAATCTACTAAAAAGTTTGTCACCACGACGAGCAGAGAGGGGACCAGAGCATATTACAGTGTCTGACATCGTTTTTGCAAATTTGCACACCTCTTTAACATTATCTTTAGTGATCTCCGACTGGCGAAGCCGGACATTGTTAGTGCCGACATGGATAACAATTTTAGAAAATCTACGTTTAGCATTAGCCAGCACTTGTAAATTTGATTTGATGTCAGACGCTCTGGCCCCTGAAATGCAATTAACAATAGTGGCTGGAGTCTCTATTTCCACGTTCCTTACAATAGAATCACCGATAACAAGGGCTCTTTCAATATGATTCTCAGTGGGTGTATCACTGAGTGGGGAGAATTTATTGGAAACCCTAACAGGAGCAGGAGAGTGGTGTCTCTTTGCTGAACGAGTATGCCGCCGAGACGTCACCCAAATGCCCTGCTGCAGGGGCTCTATAACCGGAACCAAAGTGTGTGTGTTGCTCTCTGTACTGCCCGCATCCGAAACAGTATCTAACGGCTTCTCTTTCTCACTGACAACTACTAGCGTTCGGATGCGAGTTTCTAACTCATTAACCTTCTCCGTCAGCCTGACTAATTCCCAGAGGTGGGGGACTCGAGTCACATGACTTGACTCGAGTCAGACTCGAGTCGCAAATTTGAGGACTTGAGACTTGCTTGACTAATACAGATAAAAGACTCGACTTGACTTTGACTTGGTATTCATGACATGAGACTTGACTTAGACTTGAGACAGATGACTCGAAAGGACTTGACTTTTTTATTATTAAATATTTGTATTTTTCATATCGAGAAGCCGATGTAAAATCTTTGGTTACGTTTTGTTTTTGGAACATGATTGGGTGATTTCTATTACAATGCGCGGGGACCTGGCAACCTGAACCAACCAGGATGCGTCAGACCAGCAGAGGAAAAGGCATGAAGAAGCAATCATGGAAGGGGCCGTTCCAAAAATAATAAAGTTTGGCTTCAAGGATTACGTTGTAGATGAAGGTTGTAAGAAAAGAACAGCGGTATGCAAGGTCTGCAGCTTAAAAATCAGTGACACGACCACCACAACATCCAACTTCACCCATCACTACAAAATCCATAAAGAAAGGTAAGTTACGTGATTGTGTCTTTTTAGCTAACTGGCTGGTCGATCGAACATTAACTAGAAATCTAGCGTTAACGTTACACCCAGTTGCTACCAGTAACGTTAGTTTATTAAGACCACAGAGCTCAACGCAGTCTAATACACCAGTCCTGCAATAAATTAAATTAAATATTCAGTATTGGTTTAAACAAATTTAGAGAGCTGTTGATTCAATTATGTGCTTATTTTGTTTATCTGCAGTTTGTGTTTTAGAAATGGTCCTTTAAGGTCCGTCTTTGAATGAAAAATACACACACACACACACACACAATCAATAAAAAAATATACATTAGCAAACAGAGGCACATGCGCACACTACCCCCACCCTGCATCCACACACACACACACACACACGCACGCATACACACGCACACATATCTTTATACATACTACTAACATTAGAACATGTAATATCCTTTCCACCACACTCACACATAGGGACATACACTCTTCCACCTCTTTCTCTCTCTCTCTCACCTCCATGCACTAAGTTACACAAGGATGCCTTCAAAGTCCATCAATTTGGAATGAAAATAAAATCTTTGTTAAAAAGAGAATGACCTAAACTAAGCAGTCTTGTTAATATAGGTGCGTATAGGTGTTGTAATGTGCGTTTGGTTTGGACATTTCCACACTAGCTAATATCTCAAAGTTAAAGGGGATATTCATGTCAAAGTCAGGCATGCTTGAAGAATTCCATTTAGTGGCATACTAAAACAATTAAACTTGAATTGTTTGAATGTGTTCATGGTTTGATGTAATGTCAAAAAGTTCATTTATTTTTTATTTGTATTAATACACTTTTATTTTCTACTCCATTCTGTTTGTATTTGATGTAGTACTATTTGGGCACTATAACACTGCACAGGAAAACAATATGAGAAGTGTCACAGACACAGTGTCATATGAGAAGCACTTAAGATGCCTTAATAGGTCAAGGAGAAATGCAATGTTCGTTAATGTTGAAAATAAAACTCAGCTTCACATTACATGTACTGTCTTTAAACTGATGTGGAATGTGGAAATTGCAGTAAATCATCAGAATTTCATATGACTTGACTTGTGACTTGCTTGACCTAAGCAATGACTTGACTTGACTTGCTTGACTTATGGCAGGGACTCGACTTGACTTGCTTGATTCTCACCACAGTGACTTGGGACTTGCTTGAGACTTGGAGGCTAAGACTTGAGACTTGCTTGTGACTTGCACATGAGTGACTTACTCCCACCTCTGCTAATTCCTTACATTTATCACAAGTGAATCCCTCACTGCTGATGGAGGAGTCTATTTTAAACATGTGACATGCAATGCATGAACAAATAACATGAGCCGATGCCATGACTTACCGCAAATTGTTCGTTGTTCCTGAGCGGTGAGGGTTTTGAGATTGATTTGAATCCCTCACAAAATTGTTTGTTGTTGGTGGTGGTTGTTCTTGGTAAGCGGTGCTTTGAGATCGATGCAATAATCTGTGTACCGCAGAGGAAAAAATACGGGTGCGCGCTGAAAAAATGCACGCAGTTTAACCGCGATAAAAATAGAACGCAGATACAGTTGGAATATGTGCGCAGTTGAATCCCGATAAGAGAATAATACGGGAAGACCCGATGCCTGCTTAAAAATGGCAGATGTTTAAGGATTAAAGGCTACAAACACAGACTCTAGCTAGGTGTCAGCAGCAACTGGTAAAATACATGCAGATGAAACGGGAGAAAAAGCGGAAGAATCTGAAACACGGTAAAATGACAAAGGATATAACTATGAACGACGCGGTAAAATGACAAAGGATATAACTATGAACGATGACTATAACGTTGAACGTATGAGAATAAGCAGTGCTAAGCAGGCCACAAACAAACTCTCGTGCAGCGTGCATCAATGTAGAATGAATGATGGGATTGCAATTGACTCATTGGTGGTTTCATGGAGATGGACTCCCACTGGATTCATGTTGAGGTCAAGTCTTCTGTTAGGAATGCACTCACACCAATGTACAGTTGAACCCAGATGCGGGAGGATTTAATGAGAAGATGGATGTATACAGCAGATACAGGTGAAAGGAGATATCAGCAGTTAAACAGAGAATGACAGTATAATGTTCCAACAGGTAGGTAACAGAGGTAAGTAGCAAAGTACATATACTGTTGATAATAAACAAGTGAATACGTATGATGAAGAGAGAGACACTGCATGGGTGCAGAGCGGTCATGAATAGTCCAAGGTGAGACTTGACAATGATGTGTGTTTTAGGTGAGTATATATAATGTTCATAATGAGCTGTTCATTGATTGCAGTTGACATTGATCAGAACACCAGTGATCTGAAGCAGAGAATTGTAGGAGGTGGAGAGGCATACATCATGTCCTTTTTTATGAGTCAAATATTTATCAAATCAATATAAATTTAATAGTGCAAACACATGGCAGAGATGGTCCTGTGGCAACTGACAAAGGGCCTAGATAAAAAAAAAAAGACAATTGTCATCTCCCAGGCAAATTCAAGGTTTGGTGCTTCCAATATACACTCTACCATAACCTGATGTGGTCACTAAAAATGTGTGAGATTTCAGCAGCGGCAGTGGCAAGGATGGATCTTGGAAGGCAGAGGAGGTTGTAAACCAGGCAGTTTCAAGACTGAATCATCAAGAGATTGTTGGTAGAACACAGTCAGGTAGAACATGCCTTGGAAAGGGGGTGGCTCCCAAACTGTAGTCAGCAACCTCCTGAAAACAGAGGAAAGCAATGGTAATTACGGAATAACTAGGATGGAAGAGGAAGGGTATAAGGTCAGGGCAGTCAGCCATCAGCTGCAAGGATGCTGGACCATATGGGAGGGGACATCTGATAGTGTGTTAGGATGGGGTGACCTGTGGAAGGTACCCCTTGCCAGGCTAAATTTTCTAATAAGATCCACCTTCAATACCCTACCAAGCTCTGGGAATTTGTCTTTGTGGTATGGCAAAAGGAGAGTTGCTCCATCTGAGAGGACCCAACAGCAAATTTGAAGCACATATTGGTTGGGTGCAAGACTGCACTAGCACATAGTGGCAGTATAATAAGGTCCTGAGGAAGCTGGCAGAGGTCCTAGAAGTGCATAAAGTAAAGGCAAACAAAGGCAACCATGGTTCCCAGCGGCAGGGTGTTGATTTAGTTAAAAAGGGAGGTGCCGCACAAGGCACAGCATGGAGGGAAGCCAGATCAATCTTGGTGACTGGAAGTGATTGATCAATGATGGTCGACCTTGGCAAGCAGCTCAAATTTCCTGCCAAGGTTGCCATTACCTCATTAAGGCTGGATGTAGTATTGTGGTTGACTTCAGCTAGAAAAATAGTTATGATTAAATATACTGTTCCATGGGAAGAGGGTCTAGAGACAGCCTATAATTGGAAGAAGCTAAAATATGCTGATCTGGCCACAGAATGCAGTAAAACTGGATGGACGACTAGCACCTACCCTGTGGAAGTTGGGTGCCAAGGATTTATGGGAATATCAATGCTGCACCTATTTAGAGACATCGATATCATAGGAGCAACTTTAAAAAAGCCTTTGAAGGAATTGCCAGAGAAAGCTGAGAAAGGGAGTTTCAGGCTATGGTTAAGAAGGAAAGACAAAAAGTGGGGGATTCAGAAGTAAGAAACTGAGGAACAGGGAACCTGGGTTAATGACAGATATGGTGCCAGTGCCACTAGGGCTCTGAGTAAGCATCTTGGTGCCAGTTGGACAACGGGCTGGCGCATATGGTCATGTTGACGTATTATGACATATAGATTTGTGAAGGAAAGATATCTGGATAGGAAGACAAGGATGAGAGGCGTTGGAGGGGAACGGGAGCTGTGGGGTGTGACAGGAAGATGTCCCTGACTACTGCCCCACAACCAGGAGATGTTTCGGGATTAATGGGGAAAAACAATGAAGAGAGCTGGCTCCCGGCTGATGACCCCGCAGCTGTGGGCACTGGAGGAGGTGCAGCAGGCAATAATGCCTGGCAGGTAATTACAGCTACCTGTGCATCCGTTTCACACCTAGAAGTAATTATTTATTGAGGAAATTGATAAATGAATGTCTGACAGCAGGTCGGTCCATCGGAATGACTGTTAATCTTTCAACTGCTGAAGCGTGCACATTTCAGTGGAGAAATAAAGCACGTGCAGATCAAATGCATATGCATACAGTAGAGGGGACTGGGAAGTACCAAATAGGCGAACATCCTTTGGCCAGAAAGTTTTATCAGTGATAGGGAGCAAATATTTTAATAGTTTGCCACAGTCAATACGACAATGTTCTACTTATCACACTTTTAAAGAACATCTTAAGAAGTGGCTTATGAAAAATCAAGTGTGTAAAAATTTTTCTTAGTCATTTTTGTGAGGTGTTTTTACGTATTGTGTTTTTTTAGTTGAGTCTTGTGTATAGTGAGTATTTGTTATTTGTGTGTACCTGCCTAGGGACTACGGACGTAAATTAGCAATACTGCTATAATCCGGCTAGTTTACATCTTGTATTCTGTACAAATGTTCATCAACCTGCTTTGTCCCTATCAAATAAAACAGTAAAAAAAAAAAAAATACAGTAAATCAGAGACAGTGTGTGTGATAGGAAGATATAAGGGAAGAATAATATCATACTTCTATGCTTTTCCCATCTGTTTATTTGAATCTGTTCAAATCTCATATACTATGATCTTTACTTCTACATTTATTTAAATGCTGTACTGCAATAATATCAGTCATTGTTTTCCATCAACCTCTCTGCAATATACATGAATAATAACAAAAAAATAAAACCTAAAAATGACCATTAGAGTACGTTCTAAGTTCTTATTATATTGTCCCACAAAAGCCTATCTGCGGTGTTTTGGAAAGGTTAGTTATGGTAACCTAAATAACCATAAAAGAACATTCTGTATGAGTTATTTTAAGGTTGTAAGACAAAAACTACCTGCAACATTCTGAAAATGTTAATTCATGGTTAGAAACTTAGAACCTATAGAGGATGTTTCCAGAAATATCTGGATGAGGAATTGGATCACAAATATAACTGTTTTTCATAAATTAAACACGTCAGCCTCAAGCGTGATGGTAAAGATTCAAAACAACTGACAGCAGCCAACACAAACACACACACAAAGCTTGTCAGATGGGTTCTCTCTCTCTGGAGTTTTGGGCAGCCTTTTATCTCCCCGCCTCTCACTGTGAACATAGAAATCACAATTAGCAGCAATTCATCTCAGGTGAAAATCTGTACCACTTCCTCTCTCCCCAGACAAATGCTCGGCTATGCCCTCACCCCCACATAGCCCCACTGCCGGACTCAGATTGGAGGAACGGCCTGGCCTGCCTAGTCCCATCCTCTTTAGTAAAGAGGAAGCCTGCGACAGCCATCTGCACCCCGGAATGTAGTCCACCTTGAACGTAAACGGCTGGCATTGGCATCCTTCTTGCGGTGGAGCCTGCATAGAAGGATGCATATTATGTGATATATGCATGATCACATAATCAATTCTATTTTCTTATGCATAACTGAAATATACTTTGAATCATATGTGTCTTAAGAGTTAACTTTTTGATTTCAGGAACATTCCAGAGCCTTTCTCTCTGTCCTGCACGTAGGCTGAAGGTCTTTTGGGGATAAGCTTAGCTGTGATGAGAGGGGGGCAGGGGGAATGTTAAACATATGTCCCAGATGGGTTTTGTGTTTGATTGTTACCTTTCCTGACTAATTATATGGGTTAAAATCCTATGCAATATTACCTGAATAGTAGAAGCGTGATTTTTTATTATTATTTCTTTAGGGAAGAAATGTATGCCATTTCCACCCTCGCCTCTGCCCGAGGAATGAATATTTTATCTATGTGTTTTGGCTTAAATGGCCTGGTAATGTGTGCTCTGGCTCTCCTGTGCCCAGAGAAGAACTGTCGTTCGTCAGTGTTTTGTGTGTGCGTTCGACCTCCTACCCAGGAAGACACACCAGGCTGACTCGAAGACGCCCCGCGACCATCTGCGAGGTCACTTCAGACGTAAATCTCGGGCCCCATGACGACAATTGCGCTGATTAATGTTGATAGGCCGCATAGCAATCTATATGTTGTGACTTTATGTTCTTTTAGCCAATCAGGAGTGAAATAATATAATGTACTCCTTGCAAATGGTAAAATTGATGTAAGATTTTGTGTAATGTACGAGTTGGCTTTCGATCTCCTCGTGAGACTTTACCGCTGGCTCTACCAATTTCACTGCAAACTATTCTTCAGTAAATTTTGGATTCTTTAATTGTACTTCTCGACTCCTGGTCTTCTTTCTCCATATCTGGTCCGGGTCATAACTGTTACACACCTAACAGGTGTTTTATGAGGTTAGTGAGGCTGGAGAGAGGCAAGAAGACATCAGCAACCTCCGTACTTTATAACTGTTAGAGGTGGTCTCCATAAGGGACCGAGATGAACTGATTGGCTTTTAGATTCACCTCTGGTCCTAATACCCTCACTGTCCGGACCGCCTCACTCCATGGTTTTAGTAGGTAGAGGTTGTAAATATGACGTGCCCCACCCCTATCTTTACGTACTACCTCATAGTCGATATTCCCAACTCGTCTTGTGACCTCAAAGGGCCCTTGCTACTTTGCGAGTAATTTAGAGTTTGATATAGGAAGCAATACAAGTACTTTATCTTCCGGTGCAAATTCCCATAGCCGAGCTCCCCTGTTATACAGCCGGAACTGACGGTCTTGCGCTTGTAGCAAATTTTCCTGTGATGGACACCCCAGTGTGTGGAGTTTTGCTTTCAGGTCAAGAACGTATTGAATTTCATTTTTACTCTGTGAAGGTCCCTCCTCCAAATTTTCCTTCATGACTTCTAACATGGCACGGGGTTTATGCCCATTTAAAAATGAAAATGGGAAAAACCCCGTGGAGGTTTGCGGGACCTCTTGCACAGCAAATAACAGGGATTCAAGCCCTGCTCTCGGACACGCCCTGGGTCCCCGCAACCACAGCAGACTGGCCCAGGCCTCCTGCCCATTTATGTACGCCACCGCGGTGGTGCTTTCTGACTTGATCAAGATGTGTTTGCCCTGAACTAGCGGGAGAAACCTCCACATGGCAAAGAAAACAGTCAGCAACTCCAGGCAGTTGATGTGCCAGCGCAGCGGGGCCCCTTTCCAATGGCCCGCAGCTGCGTGCCCGTTCCACACAGCGCCCCAACCCAATCTGGAGGCGTCGGTCGTGACCAGGACGCGTCGAGACACCAGCTGCAAGGGGACTCCTGAGTCTGTCCAGGGTTTGAATGTTTGGCAGTAGGCGGGGGTGACCATCACTCAAGACTCGAGTCTGTAGCCAGTGCTGAGCCAGTCTCATATGCATCAACCCCAGCGGCGCGACCACCGCGGAGGATGCCATATGCCCCAGGAGCTTCTGGAAAAGTTTTAAAGGGACCGTTGTGCCTGGCCTGAAGGTGGCGAGGCATTTCAGCACTGACTGCGCATGCTCGTTGGTGAGGTGCGCTGACATTGAGACAGAGTCTAACTCCATGCCGAGAAAAGAGATGCTCTGAACCGGGGCGACCTTGCTCTTTTCCCAGTTGACCCGAAGCCCTAAACGGCTGAGGTGTCTGAGCACCTGGTCCCTGTGGGCGCTTAGTAACTCTCAGGAGTGGGCCAGGATGAGCCATTCGTCGAGGTAGTTGAGTATGCGAATGCCAGCTTCTCGAAGCAGAGCAGGGGATGCCTCTGTGACCTTCGTAAAGCCGCGAGGGGACAGGGACATGCCGAATGGGAGGACCTTGTACTGATACTCCTGTCCGTCGAAGGCAAACCATAGAAAGGGTCGATGTTGAGGCAGTATTGAGAAGGGGAAGTACGCGTCCTACAGGTCTACCGCTGCAAACCAATCTAGATGCCGGATGCAAGTTAAAATATGTTTCTGCGTGAGCATTTTGAACGGGAGTTTGTGTAAGGCCTGGTTGAAAACTCTGCAAGTCCAATAAATAAACTTAAACAAGGATTCTCCTCCCGGCCCTCCACCGGGGGACAGAGTGGTCTTCTTACCAGCTCCGGAGTGAATGTCTCGGTCTCTGGGTCGATTGTCTCAGGAGCGCCTGGGAGCCTTCCGGGACTGCTGTGAGATGGGGGGCTTGTGCTTCCTGCGGGTTGCTCGACGCGGGGGCCGAGAGCTGGGCCTAGGTTGAGGCGGAGCAACACATTTCTTAGCCGCAGGAGGATGCCCTCGGCGAGCAGACGGGGCTTGGCCCGTGGCGGCAGGGTTGCGGCGGGGCAGGATATGTGAAATGGCCTCCGTCTGCTTCTTCGCCGCGGAGAACTGCTGGGCAAAGTCCTCGACGGTGTCGCCGAAGAGGCCAAACTGGGAGACCGGCGCGTTAAGGAAGTGCGTCTTGTCCGTCTCGCGCATCTCGACCAAGTTCAGCCACAAATGACATTCCTGAACCACGAGAGTGGCCATCGCCTGCCCGAGTGACTATGCTATGGCCTTCGTGGCCCTGAGGGCGAGGTCGGTCGCTGAGCGCAGTTCCTGCAGCACATCAGGATCAGGACTACCCTCTTGCAGATCTTTAAGTGCCTTGGCCTGGTGGACTTGCAGAAGGGCCATGGCATTCAGGGCGGAAGCGGTCTGTCCAGTGGCGCTGTAGGTTTTGGCGGTCAATGCCGACATGTCCTGCAGGCCTTGGACGCGAGCACAGGGCGACCCCGCCAGGTGGCGGCGTTCTCGGGGTATAGGTGGAACGCAACCACCCTATCAACCTGGGGAATTGCCGTGTACCTGTGAGAGCTCCACGTCGAGGGTAGTGAGAGCGGATGAGTGAGGGGCATTGTGACGAGCAGAGAGGGGTGCTCTCCATACAGTCGTCAGCTCATCATGCACCTCCGGGAAAAAAGGGACTGGGGGGCGTGGCTGTGAGCGGCGGGCAGACCCCAGGAACCAATCATCCAGCCACGACGGCTGTGGGGAGGATGCAGGGTTCCAGTCCAGCCCCAAGCTGGCGGCGGCCCGGGCAAGCATGTCAGACATCCGTGCGTCAGTCTGGGGCAGTGGTGGCTCAGTGGTTGAGGCTCAGGGTTACTGACCAGAAGGTTGGGGGTTCAAGCCCCAGCACCACCAAGATGCCACTGTTGGGCCCTTGAGCAAGGCACTTAACTCTAGGTTGCTCCGGGGGGATTGTCCCTGTAACAAGTGCACTGTAAGTCGCTTTGGATAAAAGCGTCTGCCAAATGCATAAATGTAAATGTCTCAGCCTGGGCGTGCTGGACTGAAAGCGGCAGCCCAGACGAGTGATACCAAGTTTAAATCTTTCTCACATAATCTTTTGATAGAAGTTAAAGCTGTCCCTTAGACTCTGAATTAGCAGGGAATAATACACTGATGCCTCATGACCTTTTCCAAAAGCAGTAATCACCATTCCCAGAGTGTCTGCCACTTTAGTGGGGTGTATGCTACTCCCAAACATAGTACAGAGCAGGTGGCACAGCTGTAAATACCTACGAAAAACTGAGATCTGGGAATCCCAAAATGTTGAACCAAATTTTCAAAGGATCTCAACAGTCCACTCTCATAAAAGTCACCGTGTGTAGCAACCCCCTCACAATCCACTCTGACCAGCAGAAAGGGTACTTATTAATGCATAAATTGGGGTTAAGCAATAAATTTGAGTCAACATTAAAATAAATGTCCATACCGAGTGCAAATGCAAGATAACGGGGTGTAATTTAAATTCTCCAGTTTGCTTAATAGAAAGGCTTTGCAATTGTGAAATAAGGGCAAGAAGTTCCTGTTCAGTACAAAACCAGGGAGGGGCTCTCTCAGGTGGAAGCGATCAATGAGCCAAATGTCTGAGACTGAATGCATAAAAAAAACAAAAAGCCCACCTCACATCAGCCCATGTAATTTAAATAAAAAAAATGAAAACAGTGTAATCTGGGACGTTTACCATTCCAAATGAAGGACTTCGCTAACCTATCAAATTACTTGAAATAAGAGAGGGGGACAATCTATAGGGAGATGGGAATATAGAGAGGGAATTTTGGAATACAATAAATTTTAATAAAATTAAGCTTCCCAATCATAGATAAATGTAATGAAGCCCACATAGCTCGAAAACCTTTTTATTAGAGGGTCAAAATTAACTAACTAAATCACACAAATTTGCTGAGAATAAAATACCCAAATACTTCATGCCCTGTTTGGTCCACTGAAAGGTGCCCATCTGAAAAGCAGTTACTGGGCAGGAAATTATTCTGTAGAAGCAAGGCATAGATCTAGAAGTGTTGGAGATGAATAATAAAATATATGTGTCAAGCAAAAGTTTAAGCGCCACACCTCCCGCCATCACCCCTGGAAAATCATCTTCCTTTGTTATCGTGGCTGCTAATGTTTCCAGGGCAAGACAGAACAATAATGTGGAAATAGGGCAACCATGTCGGGTTCCCCTATCCAGAGTAAAATAATCCGAAATTAATTAATTTGTTTGTACCATCGCTACCATGTGTCAAAAAAGTAACTTAATCCAACAAATAAAAGTATTCCTGAACCCGTATATTTCCAAATTTTTAAAAGATAATCCCATTCTACTATATCAAATGTCGTTTTGGCGTCAAGTGAGATGGTAGTGATCGAAGTCTGATCATTCACCACTGACCACATGATATTAATGAAACGCCATGTTATCAGAAGAGCTGCGGCCCTGAGTAAACACCTCCTGATCAACAGCCATGGCCAAAAGTATTGGCAGTGACATAAATTTTGTGTTTTGCCAAGTTTGATGCTTCAGTATTTGTAGATAAGTTTTTTCACATGTTTCTATGGTATACTGGAAAACAATGATAAGCATTTCATGAGTTTTAAAGGCTTTTATTGGGAAAAAACATTAAATATATCCAAAGAGTCAATATTTACAGTGTTGTTCTTCATAACCTCTGCAAATCACTCTGGCATGCTGGATATAAGATTCTGGGCCAAATCCTGACTGATGGCGACAAATTCTTGCCTTATTAGTGCTCAGAGTTGATCACAATTTGTGGGCTTCTGCTTGTCCTCTCGCCTTTTGAGGATTGACCACAGGTTCTCTATGGGATTAAGATCTGGGGAGTTGCCTGGCCACGGATCCAAAATTTCAATGTAATGATCTCCGAGCCACTTCATTATCACTCTTGCCTTGTGACATGGTGGTCCATCATGCTGGAAAATGCACGGATCATCACCAAATTGTTCCTGGATCGTTGGGAGAAGTTGCTCTTGCAGGATGTTTTGATACCATTCTTTATTCATGGCAGTGTTTTTGGGCAGAATTGTGAGAGAGCCCACTCCCTGTGATGAAAAGCAACCCCACACATGGATGGTCTCAGGATGATTCACTGTTGCACAACACAGGACTCATGGTAGCGTTCACCTTTTCTTCTCCAGACTATCGATTTTCCAGATGTCCCAAACAGTCGGAAGGGGGTTTTAATCAGAGAAAATAACTTCTTCTGCTGTCTAATCCTTGTACTTCCTGCAGAATATCAGTCTGTCCTTGATGTTTTTCTTGGAGAGTAGTGGCTTCTTTGCCCTTCTTGACACCAGGCCATTGTCCAATTGTCCCAATATTGAGCAAGTTCTGCACTGATGGTGACACGATTCTGTAGCTGATTCCTCAGGAGGAAACGGTCCTGGCACTTGCTGGACAGCCTTCGGTCCTGGCGCTGGGATGTCCTGAAGTCTTCTTCACTGCAGTTGAACATCTCTCCTTAAAGTTCTCGATGATCTGGTAAATGGTTCTTTCAGGTGCAATATTTTTGCAGCAATTTCCTTGCATGTGAGGCCGTTTTGATGCAAAGCGATGATGGCTGCACGTCTTTTTTAGAGGTAACCATTGCTAAAAAGAACACAATGATTGGAAACACTTCTTCCCTCATTGTATAGCAATCAGTCTGCTCTTATAATCCAATCAGAATGATAGAGTGATTTCACCTGACTAGTACTCGTTCACACTTTCCCAGGTGCTGCTGATATAATTAGTAAAATGATGTTAGCTGGTCATTTTGTGCCAGGGCCAAAAAACTGTGAAATTTGGGTTTTTGTGAAAGTAATTTTTTTTGGCTAATGAAGCTTTTTGCAATTATTTAAAATGCATCTGATCACTCTGCACAATAATCTAGAAACAATGTGAATCAACACCACAACAACTGAAGCAGAAATCTTTGCAAAACACAAAATTGATGTCACTGCCAATACTTTTGGCCACTGCTTTATATGTATAAGAGATGTCATAACTTCTAAAAAAAAATGTTGAATATTTTTACATCTAGCTGGATCAGACAAATTGGATGGTAACTCTTTCACTCGTTAGATCTATGTCCTTTTTAAGAATCAGACTGATCCGGGCTTGTGTCATGGTTGGCAGAAAACAGCGTGAGCACTTAAGGGTTTTCACCAGTATGGATTCTCTCATGTGTTTTCAGATCTTGTGACTGAGTAAAACTCTTTCCACAGTGTAAGCACTTGTAAGGTTTTTCTCCAGTATGGATTCTCTCATGTTTTTTCAGGTTTTGTAACTGAATGAAACTCTTTTCACAGTGTGAGCACTTGTAAGGTTTTTCTCCAGTATGAATTCTCTCGTGTGTTTTCAGGCTATATGACTGACTGAAACTCTTTCCACAGTGTGAGCACTTGTAAGGTTTTTCTCCAGTATGGATTCTCTCATGTTTTTTCAGGTATTCTGACCCAGTGAAACGCTTTCCACAGTGTGAACATGTGTAAGGTTTTTCTCCAGTATGAATTCTCTCATGTTTTTTCAGGTGTTCTAACCGAGTGAAACGCTTTCCACAGTGTGAGCACTTGTTAGGTTTTTCTCCAGTATGAATTCTCTCATGTTTTTTCAGGTGTCCTGACCCAGTGAAACTCTTTTCACAGTGAGAGCACTTGTAAGGTTTTTCTCCAGTATGATTTCTCTCATGTATTTTCAGGTCTTGCAACTGAATGAAACTCTTTTCACAGTGTGAGCACTTGTAAGGTTTTTCTCCAGTATGACTTCTCTCGTGTTTTTTCAGGTAATCTAACCAGGTGAATCTCTTTTCGCAGTGTGAGCACTTGTAAGGTTTTTCTCCAGTATGACTTCTCTCGTGTTTTTTCAGGTAATCTAACCAGGTGAATCTCTTTTCGCAGTGTGAGCACTTGTAAGGTTTTTCTCCAGTATGAATTCTCTCATGTGTTTTCAGGTAATGTGACCAGGTGAATCTCTTTTCGCAGTGTGAGCACTTGTAAGGTTTTTCTCCAGTATGAATTCTCTCATGTGTTTTCAGGTAATGTGACCAGGTGAATCTCTTTTCACAGTGTGAGCACTTGTAAGGTTTTTCTCCAGTATGAATTCTCTCGTGTTTTTTCAGGTGAGGTGACTGAGTGAAACTCTTTTCACAGAGTGAGCACTTGTAAGGTTTTTCTCCAGTATGAATTCTCTCGTGTGTTTTCAGGTTATACGACAGAGTGAAACTCTTTTCACAGTGTGAGCACTTGTAAGGTTTTTCTACAGTATGGATTCTCTTGTGTGTTTTCAGGTCTTGTGCCTTACTGAAATGCTTTCCACAATTTGAGCAGGTGAAAGTACTTTTGGCTGCTCTTCTTTTCTGGTTTTCTGGTGATAAATTCTTCTTAATCTCTGAGCAAGTTGTGAGATCATGAGGTTTCTGACACTGACGTTCCTCATCCACTTCTTGACATTGCACCTTCACTTCCATCAGCTCTACAATAAACACAGTAAATGGACAAAAATCAATTCAAGTGGACAAATGTAAAAAGTAATCAAATTGAACCATAATTCAATGCCAGAACACAACAAATGTCCAGTATTAATGTGATATTTTCTGTGCAAGCGGTATTTATTTGTACTGTTTATTCCACCTAATAACTGCATTTAATGATTATAGTCATCAGGGTTTGAAATTAACACCTAACCACCCTGGAAATCAGCAGTAGCTGTATTTCTTTCACTCTTATTAGCCACTTTGGCAGGTGTGTTTTTTTTAGGGTTTTTCCTACATTGAAAATTCTGTGAAAGTTGGGCCAATGTCAAAGCTAATTTTATTGTAGTCATCTCACGTTCGGTGCTTTATAAGCACTAAATATGCTGCTAATATTATAGTATATTTTCAATATTCTAGTATGTTTTTATATATCAAAATACTTATATGAGTTTCCAGGCCTTTGTGTGAGCCAGGAGAGAGCATATGAGGTTACTAAAAGTGTTGATACTGCAGAGAACACAAAGAATGGTATATAACCTTGAAAAACAAGTGTATTTCTTCAAAAACAAAAAGTGTTTCTGTTAATCAATAGTACACTGATGAGAGTCCTTGGTGTGCTGGCATGTATCTTTTCAAAGATACTTTTAATCAGTTATTATATGAATGGTGTCTTGTTTTAATAAGCTAAATGTATTATAATTTTGCAGCTGGTGTGTTCTTTCAAATAACAATGTGTATGAACAAACAAGGCTGCCCATTGAGAGAATGTGCTGAAAATGCAGGATAAAAGATAAAAAGTATTTGATGGAGACATGGCTGTTTACGCAGATGTTTCTAGGAGTTGATGTACTCTGTCCATGAACTGTAACATGAGGTCAAGTTATGAGAGGCTACCAAAGATATATGTTTCTTTTTCTTTTTAATAGATAGACGAGGGATCTCCCACCAATATTTAATTAACAAAGGACGTAGAACATATTGGTGGGAAAGAGACAAGGCAGTGACCCCATGGGTCAGAGACAGTGGGTAACAAGATAACAAAAAGGTATATAACTGAGAACTTAGAAAAATTAGTCAGGACAGACAGCTGGCCGGTCTCATGTTTGTTGGTGTTCAATAAACTACAACTTTGGCATCTGGAACTCAAGACTCTGAGAGGTTTCTTACAACTTAGAGAGATTCATCGTGATATTCCACGACATATCTTTGGCACCCAACTCGTGGGGCTGGCATTGAGGTCAAGGGGGCAGAGGTCGCTGGTGGGACGGCTTGCACGAATCGCACAGAAACACCGGCGCCAGAAACTGAGGTAAGCATCTTTGCTTAAGGTGTTTTTGTGTGATCTGTGGCGAGTCCCAGTAAGTGGCTTCCCTAAGACTTTTGCCAGTCCAGACATAGAATAATTCGAACTAATTGGCTAAAATAGAGATGAGTTCCAGATTTCAAAGCATTTGGGGCGGGATTATTTAAGAACTATTATTTAAAAAAGTCGAGAAGCGACTGAAGGTTATTTAAAAAAGTCGAGAAGCGACTAATAGATATTTAAAGAGTCGAGAAGCGACTGAATGTTATTTAAAGAGTCGAGAAGCGACTGAATGTTATTTAAAGAAGTCGAGAAGCGACAGTGTTATTTAAAGAAGTCGAGAAGCGACTGAGTGTTATTTAAAGAGTCGAGAAGCGACTGAGTGTTATTTAAAGAGTCGAGAAGCGACTGAATGTTATTTAAAGAAGTCGAGAAGCGACTGAGTGTTATTTAAAAAGTCGAGAAGCGACTAATAGATATTTAAAGAGTCGAGAAGCGACTGAGTGTTATTTAAAGAGTCGAGAAGCGACTGAATGTTATTTAAAGAAGTCGAGAAGCAACTAATAGATATTTAAAAAGTCAAGAAGCGACTGAGTGTTATTTAAAGAGTCGAGAAGCGACTGAATGTTATTTAAAAAGTCGAGAAGCGACTGAAGGTTATTTAAAAAGTCTAGAAGCGTACTAAAATATATTTAAAGAGTCGAGAGCTGACTAAAGAGAGTTGAGAAGCAACTCTAGGCCTGGAGGTGAGTCGAGAAGCGACGACGCGTGAAAATTCCCGGTTAGGTGCATTTATTCAAGGTTTGGCCAAGAAGTGGCAGAGAAAATCCTGTACAGGTGAAAATCCTAACTCGGGTGGTTGAAATTCGTGTAAAATTCCTCCAGGTGTTAGATTTAGTTATTTATTGAAGTGTTTGACGGAACCCGGACTGTGTAGAAAACGGGGAAATGTTGAACTATGTGCATGTTTGAGATAATGAATAATGTGCATGACTAACTATGTTGTTGGTGCATGTGTGCTTGCGGTACTAAATGCGCTGTTTTTGTGTTTATTCAAATGCATGATTACAGTGTTGATGATGTATTGTGTGCAGAGGCAGAATAATACAGAGAATCAGGTGCAATGAGGAGATGCTAAATGAGAGCAAAAGTGGAAAATGAATTGAAAGTCAATTGAATAAAACAATTGTTGAAAAAGTATAAAGACGCAAAATGGCACCTGATTCTCTGATATCTCCCTGCCTTGCTCTCGCTCACTGGTCAGCTGAACGGACAGCTCTGTGAGTGAGGGGAAGGGGAGATTAAGAAAAAAAAAAAAAATAGAATAATTGGGAAAAAGATAAAGAAAAGGCAAAATGTTTTCCATTGCAGTGAACAAGACTAGAGAAAAATGCAGAGACAAGCGAGTTTTGTAAAGTCTGGAGATCAACGCAGATCTGAAGAGTGGGAGAGAGAATTGGAGAATAAACTGATAGAGTCAAAAGGGGATCAGTGATCATTTTTGGAAAGAATCAGAGTATATACACTCACCTAAAGGATTATTAGGAACACCTGTTCAATTTCTCATTAATGCAATTATCTAATCAACCAATCACATGGCAGTTGCTTCAATGCATTTAGGGGTGTGGTCCTGGTCAAGACAATCTCCTGAACTCCAAACTGAATGTCAGAATGGGAAAGAAAGGTGATTTAAGCAATTTTGAGCGTGGCATGGTTGTTGGTGCCAGACGGGCCGGTCTGAGTATTTCACAATCTGCTCAGTTACTGGGATTTTCATGCACAACCATTTCTAGGGTTTACAAAGAATGGTGTGAAAAGGAAAAACATCCAGTATGCGGCAGTCCTGTGGGCAAAAATGCCTTGTTGATGCTAGAGGTCAGAGGAGAATGGGCCAACTGATTCAAGCTGATAGAAGAGCAACTTTGCCTGAAATAACCACTCGTTACAACTGAGGTATGCAGCAAAGCATTTGTGAAGCCACAACACGCACAACCTTGAGGCGGATGGGCTACAACAGCAGAAGACCCCACCGGGTACCACTCATCTCCACTACAAATAGGAAAAAGAGGCTACAATTTGCAAGAGCTCAACAAAATTGGACAGTTGAAGACTGGAAAAATGTTGCCTGGTCTGATGAGTCTCGATTTCTGTTGAGACATTCAGATGGTAGAGTCAGAATTTGGCGTAAACAGAATGAGAACATGGATCCATCATGCCTTGTTACCACTGTGCAGGCTGGTGGTGGTGGTGTAATGGTGTGGGGATGTTTTCTTGGCACACTTTAGGCCCCTTAGTGCCAATTAGGCATCGTTTAAATGCCACGGCCTACCTGAGCATTGTTTCTGACCATGTCCATCCCTTTATGGCCACCATGTACCCATCCTCTGATGGCTACTTCCAGCAGGATAATGCACCATGTCACAAAGCTCGAATCATTTCAAATTGGTTTCTTGAACATGACAATGAGTTCACTGTACTAAAATGGCCCCCACAGTCACCAGATCTCAACCCAATAGAGCATCTTTGGGATGTGGTGGAACGGGAGCTTCGTGCCCTGGATGTGCATCCCACAAATCTCCATCAACCGCAAGATGCTATCCTATCAATATGGGCCAACATTTCTAAAGAATGCTTTCAGCACCTTGTTGAATCAATGCCACGTAGAATTAAGGCAGTTCTGAAGGTGAAAGGGGGTCAAACACAGAATTAGTATGGTGTTCCTAATAATCCTTTAGGTGAGTGTATATTATACAGGGTAGAGGAGGATGTTAACTAAGTTTGATTAAAGTAGTAAACTTAGCGGAGACCTTACAAGAATGGCTGTTTGTTGAATGGAAAGAAATTGCAGCAGGTAACATTTCTCTCTCATACAGTACGCTAGAGACTGAGTGCTGTGAAGAGCTGTAGGGGAGGGGCTGCTAGAGCGAGAAATGGGAGCTGTAAAGGGAGGGCTGTGAGCATGCACAGTAACAGAGAGACTTTTTTCCTTGTCTCAGTTTTCCTCATGAAACAGAAGCCATAATGTGGAAATAAGCTGTTACTGAATTTGAGAGGAGACTAACTGAGAGGAGAAAATAAATAGAATTAAAAAGATTAATAATAGAAACACAGGGAATTAGTGATCATTTCTGGAGTTATGAACAAATTAAATACAGTCCAACATTTAAAGGTGATTTTTAATAGAGAAAGGAGAATTAGCACCCATATAGAAATTGTCTTGAACAGAGACCCAAAATGAAGGTGACCGCTGTGGGTGGAAGTATATGGGTTTTAATATAAAAATAATTAACAGATATAGCAATAAACCACTGTAAATAATTAGTGTTTTTTATGGAAATAAAGGAGAGAGAGGGATAAAAGAGGAGAGCAAAAGGAGGGGCAGAAGTAATAGGTTTGTTTTAGTATAGTATTTTTTGAGACCTCTGTGTTTATAAAGGCCTTGTGTTTGTAAAAGTGTGAAATGTTCTGTGTTTGTGAGAGTTTCTGTGTCTGTGTTTGAAATTATGGGAAGTATCACTGAAGTGTGATTGCATATGGATGTGTATATGAGCCCTATAAATAAAGGGACACAGAGTGTATGCTATATGAGCCCTATAAATAAAGGGACACAGAGCGTATGCTATATGAGCCCTATAAATAAAGTATGCTGTATGAGCCCTATAAAGAAAGGGACACAGAGTGTATGCTATATGAGCCCTATAAAGAAAGGGACACAGAGTGTATGCTGTATGAGCCCTATAAAGAAAGGGACACAGAGTGTATGCTGTATGAGCCCTATAAAGAAAGGGACACAGAGTGTATGCTGTATGAGCCCTATAAAGAAAGGGACACAGAGCGTATGCTGTATGAGCCCTATAAATAAAGGGACACAGAGCGTATGCTATATGAGCCCTATAAAGAAAGGGACACAGAGCGTATGCTATATGAGCCCTATAAAGAAAGGGACACAGAGTGTATGCTATATGAGCCCTATAAAGAAAGGGACACAGAGTGTATGCTGTATGAGCCCTATAAATAAAGGGACACAGAGCGTATGCTATATGAGCCCTATAAAGAAAGGGACACAGAGCGTATGCTATATGAGCCCTATAAAGAAAGGGACACAGAGCGTATGTTGTATGAGCCCTATAAATAAAGGGACACAGAGTGTATGCTATATGAGCCCTATAAATAAAGGGACACAGAGCGTATGCTATATGAGCCCTATAAAGAAAGGGACACAGAGCGTATGCTGTATGAGCCCTATAAAGAAAGGGACACAGAGTGTATGCTGTATGAGCCCTATAAAGAAAGGGACACAGAGCGTATGCTATATGAGCCCTATAAAGAAAGGGACACAGAGCGTATGCTATATGAGCCCTATAAAGAAAGGGACACAGAGCGTATGCTATATGAGCCCTATAAAGAAAGGGACACAGAGCGTATGCTATATGAGCCCTATAAAGAAAGGGACACAGAGCGTATGCTGTATGAGCCCTATAAATAAAGGGACACAGAGCGTATGCTATATGAGCCCTATAAAGAAAGGGACACAGAGTGTATGCTGTATGAGCCCTATAAATAAAGGGACACAGAGCGTATGCTATATGAGCCCTATAAAGAAAGGGACACAGAGCGTATGCTGTATGAGCCCTATAAATAAAGGGACACAGAGCGTATGCTATATGAGCCCTATAAAGAAAGGGACACAGAGTGTATGCTATATGAGCCCTATAAATAAAGGGACACAGAGTGTATGCTATATGAGCCCTATAAAGAAAGGGACACAGAGTGTATGCTATATGAGCCCTATAAAGAAAGGGACACAGAGTGTATGCTGTATGAGCCCTATAAATAAAGGGACACAGAGCGTATGCTATATGAGCCCTATAAAGAAAGGGACACAGAGTGTATGTTGTATGAGCCCTATAAATAAAGGGACACAGAGTGTATGCTATATGAGCCCTATAAATAAAGGGACACAGAGTGTATGCTGTATGAGCCCTATAAATAAAGGGACACAGAGCGTATGCTATATGAGCCCTATAAAGAAAGGGACACAGAGTGTATGCTGTATGAGCCCTATAAATAAAGGGACACAGAGCGTATGCTATATGAGCCCTATAAAGAAAGGGACACAGAGTGTATGTTGTATGAGCCCTATAAATAAAGGGACACAGAGTGTATGCTATATGAGCCCTATAAAGAAAGGGACACAGAGTGTATGCTGTATGAGCCCTATAAAGAAAGGGACACAGAGTGTATGTTGTATGAGCCCTATAAATAAAGGGACACAGAGTGTATGCTATATGAGCCCTATAAATAAAGGGACACAGAGTGTATGCTGTATGAGCCCTATAAAGAAAGGGACACAGAGCGTATGCTATATGAGCCCTATAAATATCCATCCAGATAGAGAGGTTGATCATTTGCTGCATAACTAATGAGGAGTATGTATGAAATTTACATAAAAGAAAATCTATTTAGACTATTTTCATCAATATAAGAGGCAGAAGAGATCTGATGATTAAAAACAAAGAGGGCACTTAATAAATATTCTGATTGCAGAATGAAAACCAATGATAAAAAATATATTTGTATGTCTGTGTAAATGTGTGTGTGTGTGTGTGTATATAAGGATAAATATAATACAGTATAAACAAACAAATAGCTGTAAAACAAAAATGTGCATGAAATCAAAAAGTTAACCCTTAGTGGACTGGACAATGTTTATTCTTGGGCTGTTCTTTTCATGCCATGAATGAAGCCTGATGTAAGATTAACTAAACTGAGCAGGAGCAGCTGTTGAATGGACATGTGTCAGATCATAACTCCTTTTATATCAAAGTGATGAGTAAGAATATTTAGATTATAAAAAAGTGATCACTTTAAAGCGATTGAATTGTATTTGGGAAATCACATTATCTGGACAAACAATAAAGCTTTGAGTCGAGTGTATTGTGTTAAACTAAAGTCAAATAAGTCATTGGATTTTAAACCAAAGTTGTATTTAAGATAAGTGTTGTTATATTTCAGCAAATGGCAAAAGAGAGCAAATGATATGATAAAATATCTAATAAGAAAATTATATTTTGTATCTTATGCTGTTAAATGTGTATTATAACCTTAAATGTGAAAACTTCACATTCATGTGCCCATTTTATGTTCTGTCTGGTCCAGTTTATGAGAGAATACTATTTTAACATTATTAAATTAAACACTAGAAAGTTGTTTTTGATTTTTCTATGATTTTAAAAATGTCTGGAGAACAATTTAAATGTGAGTGCAGCGTTATCGGTGTAAACTTGATCAACCAACAAAAGATAGGCAGAGATTTGTTATTTTTGTTAGGGACTGTCTGATGAAGGCATTGAGGATGACTTTGAGGGGAAACAGGCCTCTCTTGATGTCTTCAGACAGACAGAAAGGGGCCCCGACATTAGAAAAAAGATAGATAGCAGATAGATATTTTATTTTTATTTTATTTATTTTTTGTTTGGTATACACAGAATAGGTCTTGGTTGATCGTGGATACACTGAGGAGCTGCATTTGAGACTAAAGAAAAATAAATTTAAGAATGATTTGGATCATTTAAACATTGGTCTTGGGGGCGGGTGAAGCCCATGGAGAAAGGTTAAGATTAAATTAAACATCATAACTTCCTCATATATGAATGTTAATAACTTCATATTCATGTGTCTATTTCTGTGTTTCATTTGTTATTATTATGTGTGTTGTTTCACTAACTCATTCTGGAACTAGTTTCTCACCATTGCAGACGGCTGAGAAAGATGATTTTATAGAAGTTACTAATGCTGCAGGAGGAAATCTGGAGACAAAGAAGACTGAAAATGATGTGACTGATCTGATATATCCTCCTGCGCTCATTACTGCTGGTAATCATTATTGATTTGCCATTTATAATGTGGATTAAAATTTCTCTGGAAAAGTTGATTTCAGTCTTATAAGATCACTTTATGACTTTCCAGAATGCCATCAATGGGGTTTAATGCCCGTGTCTAAATTAATGCCATCAATGGGGTTTAATGCCCGTGTCTAAATTGTTTTGAGGGTCTAAATTTAAATCCAGCAGCTAACCACTGATTTATTGATTTGAAGAGTAAATATTACAAACATGTGGCAAAGTTATAGAGTTACCTATTGGATTGGTTACTCCCCCAAATTTTCCAGAGAGTACCCTCATAATAAAGAAATAAAAAAGGAGGTTAGTGTGTGCTACAAAGTGCTGATTGAGTGTCTATTTCTATTACTACTATTTTAGCCATAGTTAATTCATGAAAGTATCATTTTAGAGGTATAATATTGATAACTGTTAAAAGATGATGAAACATTTGGATAAAAAAAATAAAAAAATAATAATGTAAGGGTCATGAGAAATTAAAAGTACGTAGTGTATCTTACTGAGCAATTATTTCAAAACACAAGAAAAGAGATGTTTTTAGATATGTTTGTCTTTAAGACTTTATTCTGTTTAATCTTTTACTTTTCTGTTAGTTTAAAAACTTGATTTATATTATTTTATTAGATAGAATGGAAGTTCCTTCACCTGAGAAAGTGTAAGAAATGGACAAAGTAGTAATAATAAATTATTACTTAACAATAAAAAGGGATTATAATATATTAATAATAAGATAGGTGTTGTAAATGTAAAGCTCTGCATGAACAGAAGGCTAAACATAAGTTGTATTGATTATATAGAGAATGTCAAAAAAGACATTGTGTTCTGGTTTATTAAAGATTAGAAGGTTATTTGTGTGTTGTTTGAATGGACAGAAGAAAGTAAGTTGAGAGTAGTTTTTTGTTGGTGTGCAATGAGAAAGTTTGAAAGCAGTTAATATAATCAGTTATTATAAATATCACTTTCTACTGTTGAATAATAAATTAAATATATTATTGTGAGATTCTAAAATGAAAGAAGAAATAGCTGTAATGGGATTAGAAAAAGTGTGAGGGAGAGGAATGCCCCCTTCTCACTCTCAGTCTAAAATTGATAAGTGTCTGCTTGAAACAGAACCACAAGAGCAGATTTTGAAGAAATATCCATAAGTTGTTTTATTTTATTTTGATTTGATTTGTATATGTAAAATGTTGTGCCTTGACAATAATGTTAGATAGAGTGATATGAAGGAGTTCAAACAGCTCTCCTCATCAATGATTAAAGATTTTATATATTAAGAGGGCAATCTAAAGTTAAGGGTTTATACTGAAGACAACAGATTAAGTTGAAAATTCATCTGAATGAATAAATGTAGGTTCAAAAACTATCTAGAGACTATTATTGAATTAAGGTGATGTTTTTAAATTAAGCTTCCTAGAAGCGTGAGAGGCTCTGATCTGATGTTAGTCCTCACCATGATACATAGTTTTGTGTAACATTTGCTAAGTAGCAGAAATAAAACCTGAATGGAAATGAATGATCTTTAAATGAGTTCAATTTTAGCATATTTTACTTTTACTTTGGACAATTTTAATAGATTGATGAATTTTTAATAATGCTTTTTTGAATTTAACCATGTTTTGAATTGTCTCCATATTTAAGCATTTGTAGATGTTCCATTGGCTGTGTCGGTTCTCTGGTGATACTCCCTGAAAAAGAAAATATCTGTTTACTGATACCAAATTATTAAGGATTGAGGACTGAGCAGCATCAAGACCAGTGGCAAGAGGTGACGACCCAATGACGGGTAAGACTTGACAATGGCGTCACCGCCCAAGAAGGTTTGAAAGGGTTTTAAGGAAGTGGATGAATGCTCCTAGATCAGAAGCATCAAAAGGGAGGTCTAGAGGAGACCTGCCCAAAAATTGAAAGTTCCACTGAACCCGACAGCATTTTAATAACCGCTTTACTAAAATAACTTATTTGTTGTCAGGGGATCATACCCTGTGTAATGTGTTAATTGGAACAAAGTCAGGCTATGCCTGGCTCCTGCCTGGAGGAGGCAGAGGACCCATGTGTTATTTAGTGCTAGAAATGAGATGCAACAAATGTGTGTGTAGCAAATGACTCTAATAAGGGAAATCATTTAATATATTAATCAAATGAATGCAGAAAGTAATGATTGTTAGTTAATATAAAACATGTAACCATATGAGGTGATTACAGTGTTCTTTATGCATATAAAATGAAATAGTCATGCTGTTGCCATCATTGAAGCAAGTTAGGACAGGATGACCCGCTGAAGGAGAGAAGGTGGAAAACAATTGCGGCCTACAATACCAATGAATAAGAAAGACATATTAATATGGATGTTATTACTGACATACTTGGGACAAGTGTTGCCCCCAATGACGGGGCCTAGCAGAGAAACGTCCCAAGAAGGACCAGGATCACCAGATGAACAATTATAAGAAAGTATACTGCAGAATGGGTTCCCTACAATCAGCCTTGGGGATCTTGGTTGGCCTTTCCAATGAAGCTGACCAAAAACTAAATACTCCAGAAAGTGAATTCAGAAAGTACAGAGCACTTGACAGACTGTATTGAAGTATTTATGAATATGGACTTCCCAATGATGAATTCGAGGCAAGATTCAGATGAAGAAGAGCAGCAAGCACAAAAACAAGAACAAAGATGAAATACATATCACTGTGAAGGCATGGGAAGAATGCCAAGTAGAATTAACCCCATGTCTTACTTTTATACATTGGGCAGGCAAAGTAATTGGAACAGGTCGAGGGTTCGCCTTGGAAGAGCCTGAAGTATTGATTTGATAATCCTGAGGAGAGACATATCAGTGGACCAGAAGACGAAAAAAAAAGCCACTAAATAGAAAACAAGTTGAGGCAGTACTGAAATATATAAGAACATTTTAAAATATCCTTTGAGAAATAAATAAGAATTCCTCAACCCAGAAAAAGTCCAGGGGAAGTCAGGGGTCGGATACTTTTAGTGGTCCTCGTCTGACCAGCCTGGTGAAGATTAGCATAGTAGAATAGAACACTCTGGGGTTAAAGAGGTACTGAATTATTATAAAGTAAATATAGAGGGATAGTAAAATGGCACCAACACCAATAGATCTGTTAGGAATTCCTTGTCTTGTTTCACTGTTGCCCTCTGTCTGCCATTTTTGTCACCTTGCATTCCATAGTTTTCATTTTGTCCCTTGTTTAGTTCCACTGTCTCACTTGTCGTTGTTTAGAACTACACTTCCCAGAATCCACCTGCCATCATCACTGCCATTTTGTTATCTCCTCGTCTGCTTCGCTGCCTCCATTCGTAACAGAGTGTTCCCTGCCTGTGTTTTCTAGTTTTATGTTTATTTCCCCATTGAGGGTTTTCCTTTGTGTTTTTTCTTGCTTGTTTACTTAATAAAGTTGAACTGCGATTGGATCCGCATCTCCTCGTCTGCTTCGCTGCCTCCATTCGTAACAGAACGAACGACCAGGAGTGAACAAAAAGCAGGGCTTAAATACACAGTGAGTGATGACAGAATGAGACACAGTTGAAAACAATGAACAAAATGGCAGTGATGATGGCAGGTGGATTCTGGGAAGTGTAGTTCTAAACAATGACAAGTGAGACAGTGGAACTAAACAAGGGACAAAATGAAAACTATGGAATGCAAGGTGACAAAAATGGCAGACAGAGGGCAACAGTGAAACAAGACAAGGAATTCCTAACAAGATCAGATATGCATGGAGTTTCCAATGTATAGAGAGGTGATAAAAGAGATGTCTAAGAAATGGGAAGGAAGAACAAAGGGGCTGAACACAATTGGCCAGCAGAGGGGACATTTGTTGTGGGGATATGTAGAGAAATGGAAGCATTGATAAAAAATCATGAACCAAAAGATAAGAGCCAGAAGAGGATAATGAAACGAGATGGGGAACTAACGATGCTCCATATGTTCAAGACCAAGGGGACAGAAATAATAAAACAGGAAAGGGAAGGAAAAAAGGGGGATGAAGAAAAAGGAGAGACCCCCCTCCCTATGCACCAACAATGGAGACGAAAGGGAATTTGCAAATGCCTATGATGGAGTTTAAAGGGGAAGTGCACATGGCTGGAGAAATCGAAGTCACTGAGAAAGTGCAAACAGAGTCAGAAGAAAAACCAGCAAATCTATACCCAGACATCAAACTGAGAGGAACTACGAGCTACAATAATGGGGAAGCAGTGGGATCAGAACAAGACAGCGCAAAGGGTCAATGGACGCCAAGTCAAAGATGGGAAGGGCCAGAAGGATCAGATCGAGAAACGCACCAAGAGATGTTAAGCCAATGAAGAATAAGGGATGAATTAAACAAACAATGCCAGGAAGCAATAATAGAAGGAATAAAAGGGTGTGCGGGGCAACAGAACAAAGAACAAAGAAAACAAAAAGAGCAAGAAAGTACATATGAAGACGACGACCTAATAGAACTTGAGACAGATGACGACATGACAATATCACCAAGAGTGAAAGAAGGTGTGAGAAAGTGGAAGATGAGAAAAGATATGATCAGCATCCGGGCCAAGTCACAGAGACTATCAGACTCCATGAGAAAGGAAAAAGAGATGTTGGAAAACATGAGAAGGTCGACAAAAAGAAGAGAGCATATCGCTCCAGACATAAACACCCTGGAATATCGGACAAAGGGAAAGGTAAAACAGGTTACAGGACAGCTTTATCTTGAAGACATGCCAGAACAGACTAAGCAAAAATGGCAGAGAATGGCAGCAAGAAATGGTCAAAACTGATGTGGAATCTGCTGGAGAGGATGATGAAGAATGGCCAGGTGAAGAGGAAGTGGGAAGACCAGTTAGGCGACAAAACAAGGTAATGTCGTCACGGTGTCCTATCATGACTGGCAGCCCTTCCTGACATATATGAAGGAGCAGGAAGGTGGATTAGAGATGTTGAGGAGCGAGCAGTAGGAACTCAGCTGGCCCTGGGAGATATTAAAGCACTTCTTGCAAGATGCATTGGAGGAGGCAAAATGGCAGAAATACTAGAAAAAGCCAAAGTAGGAAATGCAGTGGACAACACAAATTATGATGAAATACCATTCAGCAGATGCCAAAATGTCATCTGGAAGGCCCTGAGAGAAGAATTTCTCACCAACCTAGATCCGAAATCAATAAAAGGAGAGCCACTGAAAACCCAAAAGCCTATATCGAACGAGAGCTAAAAAGATGGAAGCTGGAAATGGAAAAAGATCCAGAAAAGGATCCCTGGATGACAGATGTGTTCCGAACGGCTATAATAGAGGCTATGCCTATGCCAGTAAAGGACAAGCTGGAAGACGTGGTGGGGTTAACTACTAAGACACAGAAAGAGTTCTGTGCCCATGTGATACATGCAGTGGAACAACACAGACGAAATGAAGAAAAAATAAAGCAACAAGAGAAGGACGTAAGAAACTGGAACAGCTACAATTGGAAGAACTAACAGGAAACAAGAAAAGAATTCAAGCAGCATTAAAAGGAAAAGATGTGCCCACCTCTGTAATGGCACCAGTGAATACAGCATTACAAACTCCGATCAGTGCACAGGCCCAGATGACTTCAAGTGAGACAGCTGCACCTATGGCTCCCTGCGCACCACCTGTGCCCATGTATCAACCTGTACCAGCAGTCCAGGCAGCACCAGTGGTTCCTGTACTAAGTGTTCAAAATCTGATACCTATGCAGGGCCAGATAATGCAACAGCCCATGCCAGCTGGGATGTACCGCTTCCCCGATCAAAAAGACTGTAAAATGACAATCGATTGACATGAAAATGTAAATCATTAAAAGGAAGAAACATACCAGAAGAAATATAATCTTCATCATCTCTCTGTTGTTCCTCTACTGTGATTTGTTCTTTTATCTCCTCCAGCTTCACTTCAATCATCACTGGCATCTGCTGTTCTCCAGCAATACTGACAGAAGTCTGAGACTCTGTGGAGGTTTGACCGTCATCATCTTCATAACTCTGTTTTTCCTCTACTTTGATTTCTCCTCTCATCTTCATCAGGTTCCTGCAGTCCAGCAGCTTTACTGAACACATCTTCGCTGGTGTCATCAGCATCTGCTGTTCTCCAGCATTACAGACAGAAGTCAGAGTTTCTGTGAAGGTTTGATCATCATCATCATCTTCCTTACTCTGTTGTTCCTGTACTGTGTTTTCTTCTTTTACCTCCTCCTGCTTCACTTCAGTCTTCACTGGTATCTGCAGCATCTGCTGTTCACCAGCATTACTGACAGAAGCAAGAGACTCTGTGGAGGTTTGATTATCTTCATCATCATCATCATCATCATCATCATCTATTCTGTTGTTCCTCTACTTTGATTTCTCCTCTCATCTTCATCAGGTTCCTGCAGTCCAGAAGCTTCACTGAACACATCTTCACTGGTGTCTGCAGCATCTGTTGTTCTCCAGCGTTACAGACAGAAGTCAGAGACTCTGTGGAGGTTTGATCACCCTGATTACCGTCAGTAGAACAGAGTAAAGTGAGCTGTGAGTCCTGTGTGTCTCTGGATCTCTGTTCAGAGAGTTTGTCCAGCAGTCGCTGTGGTGTGGACTGATCTCTGCCGCTCCACACTGAATCCTGACATTCTGTGGAGGTCCCATCAGTCACACACACTGAAGATTGACAGGAAAAATTTTCCAGCTCCTGACAAACACAACACAATCACATCTGTACCGTTCATCATATCACATCATTAGAAAGCTTACAATCTCAACTTTAAGAATGAAATGAATGTTTAACCTGTAACCTGTCGTCTCTCTCCATCAGTTTTGTTTTCAGTGAAGTCACCTCTTTCTTCAGCTGAGAGATTTCTGTGATGAAATCATCAATATCCAGCATGGACAGATCAGTTCCTACTGATTTACAGCAGATCACATCCACCTGATCTCTCATGATGAACATCTGAACACAAAAACATCATCATTACAATGAACTGACATTCATCAATCTCAAAAAGATTATTATAGGATTATACACAAGAACTTTGTTGTTGTGTTTAATGGGGCTTTTACATCTCCTACTGGACTGTAGTGTGGATGCATTTGGGAAAACGAATTTTGGGTTTTATTGTAAAATTTTGGTGACTTTAGGAGCCGTTTTTTTTTAGTACTCTTGTGTAGCACTAATGTAAATACAGATTGTTACACACACATCATATACACATCGATGGATGCTCCTTATAGTAGACTAAAAGTTTCCCCACTACTTATACAGGTTTCCAGCTTGAACAGGGTCATGACAATTCGCTTTCGGGTTGGAACCGGTGGCAACCTGCGACAGGCGCAACATCGGGACCAATATTTGTATCAATAAAAGGCCATTTGAATGGAAACAGGCAGAAGACGGCAAATTTAGCTAATTTTTGTTTACAAAACAGCACGAAAAGTGGATGGAAACTAGATTATTGACAAACTCTATATTTTTATACATTGGAACTCTATTTTAAAATGGCATGATTTTTAAATACATTTTTAAATCATGTTAAAGCATTCATGAAATGTTTTTTTTTTTTATATAGTTTTATTATCTTTCATCAGCTCCACTGATAAAGTTAGTAAAATTTTTTGCATTAAATCATTTCGGGTGGTCTGGGTAGCTTAGCGAGGATTGACTCTGACTACCACCCCTGGAGTCACGAGTTTGAAGTCAGGTCTACTAAGCTACCAAATTGGCCCGGTTGCTTGGGAGGGTAGAGTAACATGGAATAACCTCCTCGTGGTCACTATAATGTGGTTCTCGCTCTCGGTGGGGCACGTGGTGAGTTGTGCGTGGATGCCTCCACGTGTGTTACATCTCCGCGGTAACGTGCTCAACAATTCACTAGATAAGATGGGCGGTTTGACGGTCTCAGACACGGAGGCAGCTGACCTTCGTCCTCCACCACCCGGATTGAGGCGAGTCAATACACTACCACGAGGACTTAGAGTGCATTGGGAATTGGGCATTCCAAATTTGGAAGATAAAGGGGAGAAAAACATAAATAGTTTTCATCTTTCACTTTTGTTTTAGAATAAACTCAGTTTTCAGTTTCATAAACTCATCGTTTTCCAAAGTATGTGATAATGGAAAGTTTTCGGTTGTGGAAAACGAGAAACGTAAACGTAGCTAAATTAATGAGATTCATCACCCGCCACCGTTGAGTCACTAGGTCACCATGAGGACTTGGAGCACATTGGGAATTTGGTATTCCAAATTTGGGAGAGAAAAAATGTATACATTTCACTCCCTCTCTGGCCTGACATCGATCAAGTTTTGTGTTCCCTCAAAATAAAATTTGCCATGATTTTACTAAAGTATCCATATTTTAACAATGATATTCGTAGTGAAAATATAGTACTACAGGAAATGGAAAACTGTGGTTAATGTTGTGTTATTATGGTTTGACCACAAATATCATAGTTTATCTGTGGTTACTCTAGTAGTTTAATCATGGTATTTGAAGTAAAACCATAATAATCACAAGATTAACCATGATACATCTATAGTCAAATAAAAACACACTGAAGCCTAAAAACATACAATAAAAAATCATGGCTTTACTATAGTAGTTACCATGACAGTGTAAAGTTTTTGATCTGAAACATGGTTCTCTTACGAGAGGTTCTCTCGTATTGCGTAAGCTAGTTTACGCTACGGGAAAGATTAATCTTTTCTGAGATATTGAAGCCAAAAAATTATCCTTAATTTTGTATCATTTGTCAACGCAGTGCAGCAACTGCAGACCTTGAGCGGGCTAGCTAGCGAGCTCATTGGTTGCTCGGCGGCAACTGCTGCAGCCTATAGACGAACTTGGGTGAACTCGCATCCAATGAGAGGCGTCCGCGCGCTTACTGCATCAAAGCCCGCCAAAATGGGCGTGGCTAGAGTGCATATAAGCGTAGTTCGTAGGCTGGAACCCTGATTTTCATCTCTTCAGCGAAGCTCTTCGCATCTCTGAACTGGAAGCCGCGTCGCCGTTCGAGGGGCATCTAGCAAGCTTGGACAGCGCTCGAAGAAGCCGGCCGTCTCCACCACCTTCAGCCATCCTGCGAGCTACGCCATCCGGCGACGTATTCTTTTTTAGAGCAAGCTAGTTCTTAACAAACTTCACAAAAGAGTAACAAGCGTCTTTTTAAAGATGCCTCGCACCACTTGCGCTTCATGCCGCGCCCCTCTCAGTGCCGGAGACCGCCACATCATCTGCGCTCTCTGCCTGGGACTGGGGCATGAAGAGCTCGCCCTCGCTGAAGGCGGATGCGACCTCTGCGAGGAGCTTCCGATGTCGACCCTGCGGGCTCGACTCGAAGCGCTCAGAACCGAAGCCGCCGCGCCGCCTTCCGTTCGCCAGCGCAGGAAAAAGCGCCGCTCCCAAAGGATGCCAGAACCGGTGATAGAAGCGACTGCCTCGCCGGAGCCTCTCCCTCGAGCATCGCTCTCACCCTCCCCGCCCCCCCGGGATGCGCAGTTGCCGCCCAGCGGCCACACTGCTGCCATCTCGGAGGACGAGGCGGAGGATAAGGGCTGTTCCATCATGGCTTCGGACAGCGAGGAGTGGTCAGGCTCCCACGCCTCCTCCTCGGCCCAGGAATCCAGCAGGACCTGCGCCGGAGTCGAAGAGGAACTAACACGCCTCCTCACACAGGCCTTCGACCGCCTCGGGCTCGAGTGGTCACCGCCCCCTGAGCAGGCTAGCAACAGACTCGACGGCTGCTTTCTTCAGAACCGTCGCCGCGCAACACCCGCGGCCCGGGCCGCTCCCTTCCTGCCGGAACTCCACACTGAGCTTGCAAAGTCGTGGAACGCGCCTTTCTCGGCCAGGATCCGTTCCCACGTCTCCACCCCTCTCGCTTCGGTGGACGGCGCCACCGAGAAGGGCTACTCCCCCATCCCCCCGGTCGAGGATTCGGTAGCAGCACACCTTTGCCCGCCCTCCACGAGATGGCGGTCTAAGCCAGTGCTCCCGTCTAAGGCCTGCAGAGCGACTTCCGCCTATGTTGGCTGCGCCTATTCTGCCGCCGGCCAAGCCGCATCTGCTCTGCACTCCATGGCCATCTTACAGATCCTCCAAGCGGACCTTCTTCAGGAGTGGGATGAGAAAGGCAGGCACCCAGAGGCTTTTACAGATCTAAGAAGCGTGACGGACCTCGCCCTTCGCGCCACCAAAGCTGCAGCCCAAGCTCTAGGGAAGTGCATGGCCTCGCTGACTGTGACCGAGAGACACCTGTGGCTAACGCTATCCAACATGGGAGAAGCAGAGCGCTCCACGTTCCTCAACGCACCGATCTCTCCGACCGGTCTCTTCGGCTCCGCGGTGAGTGGCATTGTTGACCGCTTTTCAGAAGTCCAGAAAGCCACCTCTTCCTGCCGCGTCGCGCTAGCTCCTCTGCAGGCCGCCCACGTGACCAGCCTCCTGCACGAGCCTCTTCACAGCGCCCAGCTAAACAAAGTCAGACTTCTCAGCGTCGACAGGGCGGCCGCCCTCGATCACGCTCAGACAGCCGCCGCAGACCGCCGCCCCCCCGCGGGCCTCGGTCTAAGGTTGCGCTGAAACCTGAGCAACCGAAGTCCTCCTAGCTTTGTTGAAAAAAACGACGGCTCAGTCCCGCCGCGGCCAGACCACCGTCAAAGCTTCGCCCCCTGTCAGTGCCCTTCTCTCAGGCTACTACAGTGGTGGATTCAGCAGCCAACAAGCCGGTGATACTGCCCGCTTGCCTGCACTCAAACGCCGTTTTCTCGGCGACCCAAAGAAATCTTGTAAAGAGCAAACATGCCTTATGTGTAGAAAATGTGCCCACAATCCAGTGTTCACCCCTACACACAAGCATTACACTTCCCGTGTTCCTATCAGAGCCCACTCACATAAAGCGGACACAGCCCGCTCGAGTGTTAGAGTCAATAAACGCGCCCACGAATCCGTGCGTGTGCCCCTTCTCTGGCCGCTCTGTCACACGACCAGCCTTATGTGTAGAAAATGTGCCCACAATCCAGTGTTCACCTCTACACACAAGCATTGCATTTCCCGTGTCCCGATCAGAGCCCACTCACATAAAGCGGACACAGCCCGCTCGAGTGTTAGAGTCAATAAACGCGCTCACGAACACATGCGCGCGCCCATTCTCTGCCCGCTCTGTCACACGGCCAGCAAACACTTCTCTGTATGTAAGTCCCGTGCCCGTGACTATGCTCGCGCATCACTTAACAGATGTGACTCTTTCCCCATTCACCTCAATCGGAAGTCACTCACAGAACAGCCTGTCCCTGCTGTCTGCGAGCAGTCATGCATAAGCACAGTAAGCGCGCTCACACATTCTGTTCAGCTGCTGTGTGCGGCAATCAGGGCGATTTGGCC
This sequence comes from Xyrauchen texanus, assembly GCF_025860055.1. Taxonomy (NCBI): domain Eukaryota; kingdom Metazoa; phylum Chordata; class Actinopteri; order Cypriniformes; family Catostomidae; genus Xyrauchen; species Xyrauchen texanus. The sequence goes on from NC_068300.1 coordinate 3,858,471, forward strand.
ATTCACCCTCTAGCGTTACGCTTCAAAGCGTGGGAAGCTATCCCAGGGATATCCAAATGGGTGTTAAGCACAATAAAACAGGGCTATTTGATACAGTTCGATCGCCGCCCTCCCCGCTTCAGAGCTGGCTCGAAACTATTGTGAACACGGAAGCAGCCTGCATGCTTCGTTCAGAAATAGCAAACCTTCTGTGCAAAAGGGCCATAGAGAAAGTGCCGCCTTCTCTGAGCGAGTCGGGGTTTTACAGCCGTTATTTTCTTGTTCCCAAGAAAGACGGCGGCCTCAGACCAATATTAGATCTCAGGGTTTTGAACAAGGTGCTTGCAAAAAGACCGTTCAAAATGCTTACAATCAGGAAACTCCTCGCGCATACGCGCCAGGGGGACTGGTTTATCTCTCTTGATCTGAAAGATGCCTACTTTCAGATTCAGATAAATCCCCGTCACAGGCCATTCTTGAGATTCGCCTTCGACGGCCAGGTTTATCAATACACCGTCCTTTCGTTCGGCCTGTCTTTAGCACCCGTACTTTCACGAAGTGCATGGATGCGGCGCCGCACCCCTGCGGAGTCAGGGCTTGCGAATTCTGAACTATTTGGACGACTGGCTGATTATGGCACAGTCACATACGGAGCTTCTGTCTCACAGAACAGTTCTCCTCAGCCATCTGAACAGTTTGGGTCTTGCAGTCAATTGGACCAAGAGCTCACTACAGCCCAGTCAGGCAATTTCCTTCCTTGGAATAGAACTAGACTCCGTGGCAATGACGGCTCGCTTATCTACACAGCGCGCACGCCGTGTTCAGAGACTAGCCGCGTCCTTTCAGATGAACAGCCTCACGCCTCTGAAAAAATTTGAGAGAGTGCTAGGTTACATGGCTTCAGCCGCAGCAGTACTTCAGCTGGGTTTACTGCGCATGCGCCCGCTTCAGCATTGGCTAAACACCCGCTGGTGCCCAGGACTGGCCCAACCGCCCGCTTTACGCCTTCCCTCCCGTCTCGCTATTGCCACAGGTAATGCAGAGGATCAGGGAAACGCGTCACTCGGTGCTCCTCATAGCCCCGCGTTGGGAGAATCAGACATGGTTCCCGGAGCTTACGCAGCTGTCACTGACAGCGCCGTGGCCCATCCCAGTGAGAGCAGATCTCCTCTCTCAAGCTCGCGGCACGATCTGGCATCCCCACCCGGCGTTCGCTGAACCCCTGCACGGCCAGTCACTGGGAAAAAACGAGCTGGTCATCCGCTTCCTCAGGGGAGCTAGAAGGATGAACCCCCCGCGCCCCCCATGGGTTCCTATCTGGGATCTTTCTATAGTTCTCGAAACTATGAAAGCCCCCCCTTTCTAACCGCTTCAATCCGTGGATTTGAAATATCTTTCACTCAAAACCGTTTTTCTGACTGCCCTGTCATCAGTCAAACGTGTGGGAGACCTTCACGCGCTGTCTGTCAGCGCTGCGTGTCTTGAGTTTGGACCAAGTGACTCCAAGGTCATTTTAAAGCCTAGACACGGCTATGTTCCCAAGGTGATCGGTACTCCTTTCAGAGCACAGGTCATTTCCCTATCGGCGCTGCCAGCATCCGATAGCGAACACGACGCCAATCTCCTTTGCCCAGTCAGAGCACTGAGATTGTATACTGCGCGCTCGGCCTCTTTCAGACGCTCTGAGCAGCTTTTCGTTTCGTTCGGAGGGCGAACCAAAGGTCTCGCCGCTCGAAACAGACACTGTCTAGATGGATAGTGGACGCTATTGCTGCCGCGATACGCGTCAAAAGACCTGCCATGCCCGTTGGGCATTAGGGCTCACTCCACTAGAGGCATGGCCTCCTCGTGGGCATGGTCCAGCGGGATTTCCATTCACGACATATGTGTGGCAGCGGGCTGGGCTTCCCCCTCCACCTTTGACAGATTTTACAATCTGGAAGTGCCCGCCCTGCAGGCAAAACTACTAGCGGTTTAATACGCTACAGCTCCCCTGGTGAGCTGCACTGATGGGACTCATTCCACACAGACCGGCACCGCCGCTTTGTCGTTCCCTTCCCACTATGTGCTTATGTATTACACACACACTGGCCCGCACTCTTGCCGGCCAAATATTATTTCCCCACTCACAAGGGCTCCCCCGGGTCCCCCCACCCCCGGGGCTCATGCAGTGGATGCTTGGCGCGCACGGCGTTGACAATGGGTTCCCGTAGCGTAAGCTAGCTTACGCAATACTCGTTCCCTCATCTAGAGAGAACCGAGGTTACGTTAGGTAACCGATTCGTTTTACTATAGTAATATTGTAGTAAACATGACTGAGGTGGGACATGTTTGTTTTAGTTTTTTTTGGACCAAAACCATGTTTTAATAAAGATTATTCATGGTTAATCTTGTGATTACTTTGGTTTTATTACAAATACAATGATTAAACTACCTCAGAAATCACAGTTAAACTACATTTATTGTAGAAAACCCATAATAATCACTATATTATGTTTTTTTTTTCGTTTTCTTTTATCGTCAGTATTAGTTTTCCTGTAGTATTATAGATTCACTACGGATATAATGGTTAAAATATGGTTACTGTAGTAAAATCATGGTAAATTTATAGCGAGAGACAGGAAAACTATTTCAGAAAACAAATCCCACCTGAAGGGGCTCCGAAGTTTTTTGTTTGTTTCTCCTGAAACTGAATATTTTAAAGAGTCCGTCACAAAACCGCCAAAAACGACGATAATAATCTTCTATTACGATCATTAAAACGCCAAAGAGAGAAAAACAACATGCTCAGAACACAAACTCTCAAACATAATCTCACAAATGAAGATAAACACATTCAAACACTTACAGATAAAATCTTCTTCTTCTTCTCTTCTTCTTCTGTTTATGGCGCTTTTGCGTCTCCTACTGGACGACTTCTTCTTTGTTACGTTTAATGGCGGGTGGCAACCAGCATTATGGTGCATTACCGCCACCTACTATGTTGAGTGTGGGCCAGAGCTTTCCTTCCCTTGAAGAAACAAAATAAATAAAACTAATACAGTTTTTTACAATCGCTATGACAATTTGTTCTGTACTTTTAACAAATGTCCTAAACTCTTAACACACCAACACACCTACAACACACAATTGGCAAAACATTTAATTTCATGCTCAAAATCACACATTGTAAACTAAACTCCAACACTAATTTTCAAAATACAATAATACACTAGCAACATTACACAATGTCTACAAAACACTGCAAACATGTCTCAAAATGAAATAATTTTTCAAAACACTAACATATGTTCTCGTCCAACAGGAAGATTTAGTCAATCATAGCACAATGTCATAAAAACACTAACATCAGATGGAATTACAGAAACTGCATTATTTTATATGTGTTATACAACAGACAGTATATTGTATTGATCATAGATTGTGCTTTCCAGTTTCTTTTGAAGCCTCTCTACATTTTTGTTTTGTTGGGTTTAGGTCTTTTGCTGCAGAAATTCAATAAAAAAAGACCCATCTCAGAGTGCTTTATAGAATGTACGGTTATTGAAAAAATGAAGACAGAGACAGAATTGCTGCAATAAAGACTTTATTTGCAAAAGGACATTACTGCAAGATAACAAAAATATGCAATATAGCTGCCATTTTACAGTATTATGTGAAAATACAAAATATACGAACAGAAAAAGCACCAGAAGAATAAAAAAAAAGAAGAAAAGAAAGAGTCATCTTCTAATCTGCCCAGTCTTCTGCATTTGGCCACATGTTCTCATCCACATCACACCTGATATCTTCTCTGGCAAGGCATCGTGGGAAGAATCTTTTGGCATGCCTTATCCACCCCTGGCAGTGTTCAGCTGTGATGTCTTGGCATGCAGCATCCATTGCATCCAGGAGGGACATTTGGTCGTGTGGATGATGGTCAAAAACCTTCCATCTCCAGGATGAGAAAAACTCCTCAATGGGGTTGAGGAAAGGGGAGTAAGGAACAAGGAAAAGGGACATCATCCTAGGATGGGCGTCAAACCATGCTGTGACTGCACGGGAATGGTGGAATGCCACATTGTCCCACTACTCTCCCTTGCCCTTGTCCCACTCCTCTCCCTTGTCCTGTTATACGTCTTCCTCTACCTAGTGCATACATTTTTCTTTCTTTCTTTTGTTGCTCTATATTGTTCCCTTTCCACAAAACATCAGCCCAAAAGGTCCTCTTTTACATTATACCTTATAGTCATGCGATTGAAAGAATCTCAACACCTGAGAGTGTTTCCTAGATGGGAATCAGCTGTGATTTATATATTTGCATAATTCAATCAGCTGTTTCTCAGTAACAAAAGAATAAAATACAGGGGATATATTTGTGTTTCAATTCACAATATAAACAGCTGTTTCCCTTGACTTTAGCCTGTAAGGTTAGGTTTAGAACATGGTGTTATCTGTTCTGACATACAGTGTTAAAGCATTGGAAAATTTGGCAATAAAAATCCATTGTTTTGGTCTTGTTTGAGCTTGTGTGTAAAAGAAGTTCAAGCATTTTAAATTTGTGTTAATTGTATGCATTTTGTGTTAAAGCAACAAGAAATGTGTTAATAGTATAGCTTACACAGACAGATGTAGTGCTAACTGTGTTAAGAGTTTTGGAAAATTGTTAAAAGTATTGAAAAATCTGTCATAGCAATGGTAAAAACTGTAATAGTAATAATACTAATAATATTTCCTGCCCCTAAATTCTATTTATCAATCCAGTTTCTCTCAAATAACAGAATAACTTCCCTACTTCAATATCAAAAACATTTTTTAGACTTAATTCTTCCTGTTCAAACTTTGTACTTTCCTCCCTTAATCCTTCCCGCTCTCGAGAGAATTTTTGACAGTGAAGAATTACATGCTCAACTGACTCCTCTATTTGGCAATGTTCACACACTCCTGAAGGGTGTTTATTTATTAAGTGCAAAGTTTTATTAAGCCTAGTATGTCCTACCCTTAGCCTTGTCAAGATGCTCTCCTCTTTATTGTTTCTTCTGGCTATCCTTCCTGTACCCACATCTTGCTGTAATATATAGAGATGTCGCCCTGTGTTTCCTGTATCCCAACTGTTCTGCCACTCCTTAATGATGTTTCGTTTGATTATTCCTTTAGCTTCAGACTTACTGAGTGGAACGCACAAAACCTCCTCCTGCAGCAGAGCCTGTTTTGCTAATGCATCCACATCTTCATTTCCCTTAATCCCTCTGTGTGCTGGAATCCACATAAATATTACCTGCATGTTCATATTTTTAATTCTGTACAATGTTTCATAGATCTTATTTACTATATCTTTACTTAGATGTAAATGACTGCAGTGACATTAATGCAGAGCATGAGTCTGTACATAAAATAACTTTTTTAATTTGTAATTCTTCTACCTTCTGTAATGCTATTACAATTGCCAACATCTCTACTGTATACACTGATAGATGATCTGAAGTCCTTCTTTTACCAGAAACATGCAATGTAGGAATACTAAAACCAAAACCTGTTTTCCCTGTATTAGGATCCTTGGATCCATCTGTATATGAACATATGTTTGATATAGTGTTTGTATTCTATCTTCCACCAGTACTGCAATATTTCCAAATCCTTTTTGACCCTGCATTTTTCTCAGGAAATATAAATCTTCTGACACTGGAGGAAACAACCAAGGTGGTGTCACTGATAATGGCACTGTCGGGATATATCCTCCTTGATTTAATGTCATGTCTCCAGCTATTTCCTCACATCTCCATGCAAAGCATCCCCGTTTAGCTCTTTCACTCTCCCAACATGGGAGAAGTATCTTAGTTGTAGGATGTCGATCCCCAGAATGCCCTTGTAAATTTATCCAGTAGTGCATCATTAACTGCTTACGTCTAATGTGCAACGGCAATTCCCCCATCTCAACCTGAAGAGCAGCCACAGGAGTTGTTTTCACAGCCCCACAGCATAGTCTTAGAGCTTGAGCTTGCACCACATCCAACTTCTTTAATGTCGTTTTTGCTGCCGATACATAAGCAATGCTCCCGTAATCTAATACTGATCTTATCAATGCTATATACACATTTTTACACATTTTAGCAGCCCTACTTGCCCCCCATTCTGACCCTGTTATGCATCTCATCACATTTAGTATCTTTTTACACTTGGTATTTATCCTTCTAATATGTTCCTTCCATGTTAACTTATCATCAAACCACATACCCAAAAACCTAAAAACTTTTACTTGCTCTATATCTTGTACATCCATCTTTACCTGAGCCTCAACCCCTCTCTTTCTAGTGAAAAATACTGTCTTGGTCTTCCCAATTGCAAACTTAAATCCCCATGCAATTGACCATCTCTCCACCACATTAATTGCCTCTTGCATTTTACCTTTAATATGATTAATGTTCCTTCCCCTTTTCCATAAGGCTCCATCATCAGCAAACAGTGACTGTCCGATATCCCCCTGCACTTGTAAAAAAACATCATTAATCATTATGGAAAAGAGTATAGGGCTAATAACACTGCCTTGAGGAGTACCATTCTCTACCATGTATCTTCTTGAAACAGCTGTCCCAATTCTTACTTGTATACTTCTCTCATCCAAGAATCCCTTAATCCAATTATATGTCCTGCCTGCTATTCCTATCATTTTTAATTTTATCATTACTCCCTCCTTCCAAACCATATCGTAGGCTTTTTCTACATCAAAGAACACTGCCATTACAGATTCTTTATTAACTTGAGCTTTCCTTATCTCCGTTTCCAAACACATAACAGGATCCATCGTTCCTCTACCCCTCCTAAATCCACTCTGATAAGGTGATAAAATTCCTCTTCTTTCCATATAAAAGGATAATCTATCTGTAATGATCCTTTCCATTATCTTTCCTACATGTGACGTAAGTGCTATTGGTCTATAATTCATTGGGCTTGACAAATCTTTCCCTGGTTTCCTGATAGGAATAATTACTGCTTCTTTCCACCCAGTTGGCAATTTCCCTAAATCCCATACTTTATTATAAAACTCCAGCAACTTTGTAGATGCTAAAACACCTAGACGTTCTATCATTACATAACAGATATCATCTTTACCCGGGGATGTTAATCCAGATCCTTTTATTGCCCTTCTCATTTCTTCCATTGTAATTGGCACATCCATTATACTGTTACTATCCTCCCTTCTTTCAAGTAAATCTCCATATGCTAATCTTGTCATTGTCCTTCCTCTCTTGCCCTCCTCCGTTAAGTTATCGGAACTATGAATAAGAGTAAATGCCTTCGCTATCATCTCTGCCTTCTCCTGGTCAGACACTGCTGCTTCCTCCCCCATCTTCAATATTGGATACTTCCATTCCCTTCTAATTCCTCGCATACTCTTAATCATGTTCCACACATCTCCAACAGGTGTTGCTCTACCAATTTTGTTACAGAAAGTCTGCCAGCTTTGCTTTTTTGCTTTTCGTATAATTTTCCTAACCTTTGCTTGTGTTTCTTTATATTTAATCAAATTATGAAAATTATGGGTTCTTCTTAATACTCTGAGTGCTTTATTCCTTTCTTTCACTATTTTCCCACATTCATCTGTCCACCAGGGAACTGCCTTTCTTTTCATTTTCCCTTTGCTTTTAGGGATCGATTCTTTGGCAACTTGTAGTATTGTTGTTCTAATACTTTTATCAATCTCTTTGTAGCAATGTTACAGGAAGGATGGTCAAGGAGGACACAGGAAACGGGGTTCAAATAACTGAAGGTAGGCTTTTAATTGCTGTCTTACAAATAGCACTTTGACACAGACTCAAACATATGGCACACTGAGTTGCTTTTTGGGCTCTCTCTCCCGACTGGAGGCTCGGAGTCTGCTTTTATGCCGCTGTCCTCGTGCTCACTGGAATTAGAGACAGGTGTAATATAATTTACATAACATAAGTGACATAATTTAGCTCAGGTGTAAGTGCCCTTACCGCTTTCCTCTCCCGGACGGGCGCTTGACCACGCCCCCGCTGCCATATACCCCCACCGCCCGACTCAGGCCGGGGCGCCATCCGGCCTGTCTACCACTCCCCCCCCATTTCTGGAGAGAAAGTCGGTGACAGCCATCTGCACCCCCGGTCTGTGGACCACCTTGAATTTAAAGGGCTGGAGGGCCAGATACCAACGGGTGATCCGGGCGTTAGTATCTTTCATGCGATGGAGCCACTGCAGTGGGGCGTGATCCGAGCAGAGGGTGAAGGCCCGCCCCAGTAGGTAGTAACGGAGGGTGAGGACCGCCCACTTGATGGCCAAACACTCCTTTTCCACGGTGCTGTACTTAGTCTCCCTTAAGGAGAGCTTACGGCTAATGTACAGCACCGGGCGCTCCTCCCCTATACCACCTGCGAGAGTACGGCCCCCAGCCCTCTGTCTGAAGCGTCCGTCTGCAATACAAAAGGGAGAGAGAAATCAGGTGCATGAAGAAGCGGCCCCCCACAAAGTGCGGCTTTAATCTGCATAAACGCCTGTTGGCACTGCTCCGACCATTGGACCGGATCTGGAGCCCCCTTTTTAGTGAGGTCAGTCAGCGGGCTGGTGACGTCCGAATAATTAGGCACAAACCTCCTATAATAGCCAGCCAGCCCCAGGAACTGCCTCATCCCCTTTTTGGTCTTGGGTCTAGGGCAAGTCGCAATCGCCGCGGTTTTGTCAATTTGGGGACGCACCTGGCCATGACCCAAGTGGAACCCCAGATACCGTACCTCCACACGCCCAATCGCGCACTTCTTAGGGTTGCCGTGAGCCCCGCCCGCCGCAGCGATCTCAGAACGGCCCTCAGATGTTGCATGTGCCGCTGCCAATCATTGCTATAAATGATAATATCATCTATATAGGCAGCGGCATACACGGTGTGAGGTCTGAGGATCCGATCCATGAGTCGTTGAAACGTGGCTGGTGCGCCAAACAAACCGAAAGGAAGCGTCACAAATTGGTGTAATCCAAACGGCGTAGTGAAGGCTGTTTTCTCACGGGACATTGGTGTCAAGGGGATCTGCCAATAACCCTTTGTTAAATCCAAGGTCGAATAAAATCAAGCAGTACCTAACCGATCGAGCAGTTCATCAACACGGGGCATTGGGTACGCGTCAAATTTAGACACCGCGTTGACTTTTCTGTAATCCACACAGAATCGAACAGACCCATCACTCTTGGGAACAAGAACAACCGGGCTGGACCAATCACTGTGGGATTCCTCTATTACGCCCATATCAAGCATCGCATCTAATTCCTCCCGTACTATTTTCTTTTTATGTTCGGGTAAGCGATAGGGGCGGCAACGCACCACCACGCCCGGCTTGGTCTCGATGTGGTGCTGTATGATGTCTGTACGGCCCGGTAGAGGGGAAAACACATCCGCAAATTCCTTTTGTAATTCAGAAACCTCTGTGAGTTGACGCGGTGAGAGGTGGTCTCCACAAGTAACCGGAGTGTTAAGATTGCAGTTTTTGATTACCTTCGGTCCGAGCTCCGCCCTCTCCAGAACTACCGTGGCCAACGTCACAGAGGCCGCCTCCTCCCTCCACAATTTCAGGAGGTTGAGGTGATAAATTTGACGTGCGCCCCCTCTATCGGTACGTTTAACTTCATAATCGAGATCCCCCACTCGTCGTGTGACCTCAAAGGGTCCTTGCCACTTGGCGAGTAATTTAGAGCTCGATGTTGGGAGTAATACGAGTACCTTATCTCCCGGTGCAAATTCCCGTAGCCGAGCACCCCTGTCATACAGCTGGCGTTGGCGTTCTTGAGCTTGGAGCAAATTCTCCTGTGTTAGTCGCCCCAATGTGTGGAGTTTTGCTCTAAGATCGAGAACGAACTGAATTTCATTTTTGCTATTAGAAGGTCCCTCCTCCCAAGCTTCACGGATGACGTCAAGGACACCACATGGGCGTCGCCCGTACAGCAGCTCAAACGGGGAGAACCCTGTGGAGGCTTGTGGGACCTCTCGTACTGCAAACAACAGGGGGTCTAGCCACTTATCCCAATTTCTAGCGTCATCGTGTACGAATTTACGAATCATGTTCTTGAGCGTTTTATTAAACCGTTCCACTAGGCCATCAGTCTGCGGATGGTAAACGCTAGTGTGAATCGATTTAATGCCCAAGAGCTCGTAAAGTTTGCGAAGTGTTCGTGACATAAAAGTCGTGCCTTGATCGGTGAGGATTTCTTTCGGAATCCCCACCCGGGAGATTATCTTGAAGAGTGCCCCTGCAACACTACGTGCGGAGATGTTGCTCAGAGGCACTGCTTCCGGATATCGCATCGCGTAATCCACTAGGACTAACACGAAGCGATGTCCGCGTAATGACCGTTCAAATGGCCCGACGAGGTCCTTTCCAATTCTCTCGAAGGGGACCTCGATTAATGGTAGAGGGCGCAATGGCGCTTTTGGGGTGGGTTTACCAGCTGACATTCACGGCACGCCGCACACCACCTGCGGACGTCACCGCCAATGCCCGGCCAATAGAAACGGGCTATTAGACGGAGAAGTGTTTTCCGTTCCCCTAGGTGACCGGCCATAGGATTATAGTGAGCCGCCTGGAAAACCATTTCCCGGCCGCTCCGTGGGATCAATAATTGTGTCACTTCCTCCTTTGTTTGAGCGTCCTGCGTCACTCTATATAACCGATCTCTAATCATGGCAAAATATGGGCATGCAATGGCGATGCCCGGCCAGAGCTGTTGACCATCAATTACTCTCACTTGGTCAAGAGCATGTTTAAGGGTTTCATCCCGCGACTGCTCTAGAGGGAAGTCCCCCTCAGGGAATTCCCTGAGAGGAGGGGTGGCCACCTCACCCTCACCAGTTTAGCTAAACCCAAAGCCCCGGGTTGAACCAAGCGTTGGTGGATGGTGGTCTGATTGCAGCCAGTATCCAGCAAAGCTTGGTAAATACCCCCCCTGATCCCTACCAGAATCCGGTATGCTCCAGCCCGATAGGGGGCAGCCTGCGGGACGTCGGAGACCCGCACCACCGTCCCCACCTCAATCAGCGGACACTGATCCCGGAAGTGGTCCGGGTCCCCGCACCTCCAACAGACCGGCCTAGGCGTTACACCCGCACTTGTGTTGGCGGGCACCCCCACCTGAGGAGGAGAGTGGCTGAAGGACGGGGAAGGGGAAGGAGCATTCTCCCAAGGCCGGGAAGCAGGTCGCAAATACCCTCCATGCCTGTGCGGGGCAGGAACGGGCCCTGGGGAGAAAACAGAACGAGAAAACACAGGGGAGGGGGAGGAGGGGGGTGGAGACACAAGGGAAGGGGCGAGAGAGAGAGAACAAGGCTCATCCGCCCTCAGGAAGCTCAGCGATCGTTCTCTGTTTTCGCGCATGCCCAGTCGCACAAACGCGGTACAAACGAGACACCATCAAAACGCAGGATCGAATCCCGACCAAAGCACAAATATTAAACATTATATTACACACTATTATATTCATATTATGCCTATTTCATGTGTATACATAAAAGTAACATGCCGTGTATTATTTGTTTCACCTTTTTCTGCATAGATATTAAAATCTGTTGTGTTAAACATTATATTGTATTTATATTGTTTCACCTTTTTCTGCATATATATTAAAATTTGTTATGTTAAACATTATATTACATTTATATTATGTCAATAATTTTAATTCAATGTATAAATAAAAGTTACATGCCGTGTATTATTCGTTTCACCTTTTTCTTCAGTAAAAAAAATATCAATTAAATATCAGTTGTTGTTGTTGTTGATGATGATGATGATGATGATGATGTATATATAGATGCAGAAAACACCAAACACAGCAGCAGTAGAATACAGTGTGAAATAGATTATTTATTTCAAACTACAATACAATAAAACATGATGATGATGATGATTTTGATGATGATGATGATAGTAATAATAATAAAAATAGAGCATCAGAGCAGACACATGGCATAAATGTTCTAGGGCGAGATGCAGAACAGTGGTATTGATGCAGAACAGTGGCACAAGGCTTCATTCCTCTTATTTTAAACCACATCAATCACAGCAGACAGACGCATAGTATAAGGGCTCATTACATGGATACATAACGCAGCAGCATACAGTGTGAAGTACCAACGCAGCGGCAACAGAGCCAGCGGCAACTGGACGTAACTCCAAAGACAGTGACCACATTATTGAACATACCCACATGTCCAAAAGGCCTATATAACTTGTCAGGGCATAAAATCAGAACAGCACAAATGCTTGACAATGTGTTATACAGGTGTGAATGTGTTATACAGGTGTGAATGGGACAGACAATGTTTTCTTTTCTTTTTCTTAAGCCATATGATAGGCAGCAGACACACAGTATAGGCCTATATAACTTGTCAGTGCAAAGAATCAGAATAGTACAAAGGCATGGCAATGTTATGCAGGTGTGAATGGGATACACAATGTTTTTTTTTTGCTGTAGAAAAGTTGTGGCAGGTGTGGACCGGTGTTTGTAGGAAGCCTCCACACCGCGGCAACACAGTATAGGCCTATATAACTTGTCAGTGCAAAGAATCAGAATAGTACAAAGGCATGGCAATGTTATACAGGTGTGAATGGGATACACAATGTTTTTTTTTTGCTGTAGAAAAGTTGTGGCAGGTGTGGACCGGTGTTTGTAGGAAGCCTCCACACCGCGGCAAGGTCCCGGTCCTTGTGGAGGGTAAAGTCAATGTCTTTAAAAAACAAACAAACACTGAAACAACTATATACACCTGCCCCAGCGAGAATGCAAAATCAGTCCGGGGCTCGACCCTGGTCCTTCATCTCCCTCAGCCAGTCCTCCACACTCTTACCCGCCGCGGCGGCAGAGCAAAAATGCACATTGCCGTACCGGGTGTGTCCGGTCTCCCTCCGCTTTGGCTGGCCGCATCTCCTGCACTTTTGTTCTTGTGGCACGCCGGCCCGGGCAGCGACGACTGCTCCTGCCGCTGCCCTCTGCTCAGCCCTCTTCCTCCTCAGCCATTCAGTTTTGTACGCAGAGCGAGGCTGAGGAGGGGGAGCAGGAGCTGCTGCCTGAGGGCCGGCGTGATGTGCGGCGGCCAGCGGCAGAGGGAGGACGTGTGGGGCTGGCGTTGTCCGAGGGAGTGTTGGTATGGGGAGCACCCTCACACTCTGCTGGGGCAGTGAGAGGTCCAGAAAGAGAGGCTGTGTTGCTGGAAAAGGTCCTGTTGCAGCTGCAGCAGCCGGTGGTATAGCCTGGACAACAGCTGAGGGGGCAGGCGGTAAAGGCGCCAGTGGGCGCACTGGCAGAACAGGAACCGGTGCTGCCACAGCCGGTGCTGCTGCCAGAGGTCCCGCCGCCCTTGGCGCTGCTGTCCTCGCCTGGCCTGTTGCTGCTGCCGGAGAAGGATCCACCGCTGCTGCTGGGCACGGCGCCGTCGCCGAACCCGCTGCCGCTGGTGGTCGTCCCTCTGCTGCAACGCCTGAAGCTAGCACAGTCCTCTCATTCTCCCGCTGCGTCCTGGTGAACCTGAGAACAGATTTCAACGTAGTATTTTAGTTACATGTACAATTTTGAGAGCATGCCATTCAAGCATGTCATTATCAACAATGCCCGGTACCCACCCTGACACTCTCCACACTCCACCTCTGGCACTTCATTTCACTGCACTACTCTGCTCTCTTTTATTTTATACTTACTCTTAATTAATACTGCGTGGACATATTTATATTTATATTTATATTGCTTATATTTTTATTCTTGTTCATATATTTAGAGACCGTGTGAACGCACCTACAACACCACAACAAATTCCTTGTATGTGTAAAAAACGTACTTGGCAATAAAGCTTTTTCTGATTTGTGTGGAAAAAAGCAGACTGCAACTTGGATGAACAGCATGATAATTATGTTTTATACTTTTCTTTGCTCACTGTATATTAATATGCATAAACATTTATATGTAATTTATAAACATTATTTTTACATACAGTACATTGCCTTGAAAAAGTTATCCATCAGTCTTTTTGATAAATAAATTGCTCAAGTTGTCCCAAATTAGTGGGGGATCGGTGATGGAGCAATTTTGAGGTCTCTCCAAAGATGTTCAATAGGATTGAGGTCAGGACTCTGACTGGGCCACTCAAGGACATCATGTTTCTTAATTTAAGACACTCCAGTGTTGCTTCGGCTTTGTGCTTTGGGTCATTGTCCTGCTGAAACACAAACTTACTCCCAATTTTATACTTTCTGGCAGAGGAAAATAGGTTCTTATCCAAACTCTTGTGTATTTTGCAGCATCCATCATCATCCCATCAACCTTCACAAGACTGCCAGTCCCTGCTGCTGAAAAGCACCCAATAACATGATGCTGCCACCAGCGTGTTTCACTGTGGGGATGGTATATTGTTCAACTGCAGTTTTGGATTTTCACAACACAATACCATTAAGTGTTTAAGCCAAAATGTTCCACTTTAGTCTCATCAGATCACAAGACCTTCAGCACATCTTTGAAGTATCCAAGTGACGTATTGCAAAGTTTTTATGGGAAAGCATGGGCTTTTTTCCAGCCAAGGCTTCTTCCTAGACACTCCGTACAGCCTCTTATTGTGCATTAGTTTTGATATTGTTGAGCCATGGACATTATTTTCAGTCACAGCCAGTAATTAACCTAGTAATTATGAAGGGCATCAAATATAATGTTAGTTTTACATTGCATATTTTTCAATTTAATGAGGTTTTGGACATTTTTATTATTTGGCATAATAAATGCGTAATAAAAAACGTCAAACTTTAATATTTTAAAAACTTGGAATCTGACTCAAAAAGTTTGAAAACTGCATTGAGGGGTGAGTACGTTTTCAATGCACTGTATATTAGAACTCGTCATTGCCACAATTTTCTCCCCGTATATCATTCAAAAGAATACAATTCAGGGTTCAGTACAAGTTAAGCTCAATTGATCACATTTGTGGCACAATGGTACATTCATATTGACTCATCCCTCCTTTTCTTTAAAAGAAAATATGTTTTAACCCTCCCAATCCCCAACCCCACCCTGACACTCAACAAACATTCCTATGGTCACACATGGGTATACACACACACACACACACACACACACACACACAAATAATAATAAAATCACACACATTAACCACTACACCTCTCTCTCCACTGCCCCACCCCAAGAGCCCTCCAAGAACGCCAGATAGTTCCCCCATTTCCCAACAAACAAATCCAAGCTCCCCAGTCTTCTATATGACACTTCTTCAAAAGCCACCACCCTCCCAATCTCCGTGCACCACTCCTGAAATGGGGACACTCCAGCCGACTTCCATCACCTTAAAACAATTTGTCTGCCAATCATGATCGCCATTTGTCTGGTTAGAACCCAATGTTTTATGCGTTTATTCCATATATTGATGACAGCTCCATCGCCTAAAATACTGAGTCTGAGGCCAAATTAAATTTGAGTGCCAAATACATCACACCAAGGGCGCCGTAAAGGGGTGGAAGGTTAGGACGATTCTAAGGGCCCAGGCTGATTTAGGGCCCAGAAGAGCAGACCCCCTTTTTTATACATTCATTAAAGGTGCTAGGGCCCCTCATGCACTAAATGTGTATTTTGTCCATTTTGACCATAGATTTAATATTTAAAAAACAAATAATGTATTTACTGTTTCAGTCACACCCCTCCCCCTCACAATGGTTCATTCCACCTGCGCTGTCCGAGCTACGATCGCTAGTGTAGCGTCTCTTGCTTATTGCACTTGCTATGATGCAGTGCAGACAGTGACACACGCAGGCATGTCACATCAAAAGTCAGGGCATCAAAAAACGGAAAGAAAAGAAGGAAAGAGAAGACAGAGAACGCCGAAGTCGACAGTATCAGTATGTCACACAGTTTTTCAAAAAGAAAGGTAGCTTGCCCTATTCCTGTATTCCAAAACTTTCAGAGTTACTTATTTTTGTTGCTACATGACCTGCTTTTATCTAGCTAGCTTAGTAAAATAATTACTGAATTATGATTTACATCCAACAATAATAACATCTCCGCTGTCTCCGGGGTTATCATGTCTCGTAGACACAGATTCAGCGGCTGCTGCACACCCACGTCCCCCGTCCCCGTCTCAGCCGATCAAGGTGAGCCTGAGCGCAAAACTTCACGAAGATTGAAGCCTCTAAACACGTCTTATCTACTGTGTTCGCCACATGATGATAACTTTACAAAACAAAAAGTAATCTACACACTTCAAAAATTACAAAATCAGTTTGCCGTGTGTGTGTCGTGTGTTCTGTGAAGTGACAGTGCTGCTGCTACGATCGATGCTGTCAAACTTGACATTCTTAATGTGAATAAAATGCCCCAGAAAAAATAATATAAAATTGAATAAAACATGTGTCTGTAGTAACCATTGGCTATAAGGAGTTTACAAAATAGATATTTTAATATTTTATATTAAGAAAACTAAATCGGCCAATAAAAATAATATAGTTATTATTACGTGTGTGTGTGTGTGTGTGTGTGTGTACAACACTGATCTGACTTGTGAATTTGAAGATGAAGTCAGACACCTCAACTCTGTATATAGGGCCACTTTCCCAGGGTGTCTGTCACCAATTGATCTGCTCAACAGCATTTACAAGATGCAGCTGCAGAGTATTTTTGGGCAGGTCTGCATAGTTTTGCGAATATTTTGCACACTGCCTGTGACCGTTGCTGGTGGCGAGAGAGCATTCAGTAAGCTGAAACTGATAAAAAATTATCTGAGGTCTGCTATGTTGCAGGATAGACTTTGTCTCCTTGCCAAATTATCCATTGAAAGCAAACTGGCAAGAAAGCTGAACTTTGATGATTTGATACATGATTTTGCCAGCAGAAAGGCACGCCGCTGGGCCATTATAAAGTGATGTTGAACATAACTTTGTTAGACCTGGATAACAAACAGTTGATGTCTGGTTCAGTACTTGTTTAGGCCTGGCATTACTCCTGGTGTGTCTTGATTTTGAGCCCTTTTGGCCTAGCTAGTTTTATTCCTGGACTGATTTAATTATGGGTTAGTTATAGCTGATGTTTCCTGATTGAGCAGTTTGACCCGGCTAAAGCTTGTTCATGTAAAGTATATGTCAATATGTGTACATTATGTTCTGTTGTGCTTGCAATTGCAATTGAGATAATAAATGTTCTCCCTTTTATGTAAACAAGTACATATTTCTATAATTTTGTTTCTTGTTTTTGTAGGCTTTGTACTCATCTTTAGACATTTTAACTATGCAATGTGCTAAGTATCTTTTTAAAAGTATACTGGGCATGTTTATTGGGTTAAATTTTATCTGTAAAAAATGTAGGGGGCCCAGAAATGTTGGTTTCCATAGGGCCCAGAATTTCTGGAGGCACCCCTGCATCACACATAAAACTCTAAACCTTTAACCACAATTCTTGGATCTTAAAACACCACCAAAAAACATGGGTTGTGTCTCCATCTTCTGATTGGCATCACCAGCCTGTGGGTGTACTTTTAAAACCAAGCCTATACAATCTAGAGGGGGTCCAATAGATGTAACAATACATAGTTACAATAGATGTAACTATGTAAAACCTTGAATTGCATAAGCAACATCCTTGCATCTCTAGAGGCAGACTTGACTTTTTTTTAATCCTAGCCCACACTCCCTCCACGAATACCAAGTTTAGATATTTCTCCCATAATCTCTTGATAGAAGTTAAAGCTCCGTCCCCCAGACTCTGTTGTAATGAACACATGGGGCACTACAACAACAACGACTTTTATTAACTTCACACAAATCACCAGTAAAACTTCAGATTATCAGTTAGTTCCTCACACAATTCAATCTTATGACACGTTTACTACTGATGCCTCATGACCTTTTCCAAAAGGTATGCATATAGGTACCTCCCTCAAAATCCACACTGACCAGTAGAAAGGGGACTTATCAATACATCATTTTGGTGCTATATTAGGAGAGTGAGGACAAGGTAAGGACAGGCATCTGTTGAAACATTGTTCACCCCAAGTTAGGATCTCCCCAGGTACCAAGGACTCTGTGGGAGAGTGTTGCACAAGCCAAGGTCTGTCAATGACAATTTCTGATGTGGAACCCTCATGAACGAGAAGTGGAATGTATTCAGTATGAGAGGTGCCTACTTGTAGGAGGAAGGGTTTGGTTCAATGTGTAATGATACCTTTTCCCAGTGGTTGGCCCACTACAGAGTGGATAGGGAGTGCTGTGGAGCAGGTGATGGTTGGGAAGTTGAGTTGTTGACAGAGAGATTTGGAGATGAAGATTCCCACCGATCCCGAATCAACGAGGGCCTCTATTGTGAGGAAGAGTGAGTTGCAGTAATATTCACGGAAATGCTCAATTGAGAATAAATGGTGGGATTACAATTGACTCTAATTGAAGAGCATTGGCGGTTTGATGGAGATGGACTCCCACTGGATTCATGTTGAGGTCAAGTCTTCTGTTAGGAATGCACTCACACCAATGTACAGTTGAACCCAGATGTGGAAGGATTTAATGAGAAGATGGATGGATACAGCAGATACAGGTAAAAAAATCAGCAGTAAAACAGAAAATGACAGTATAATGTTCCAACAGGTAAGTAACATAGGTAAGTAGCAAAGTATATATACTGTTGATAATAAACAAGTGAATACTGTATGATGAAGCGAGAGACACTGCATGGGTGCAGAGTGGTCATGAATAGTCCAAGGTGAGACTTGACAATGATGTGTGTTTTAGATGAGTATATATAATGTTTGTAATGAGCTGTTCATTGATTGGAGTTGAGATAGATTAGAACACCTGTAATCTGAAGCAGATAATTGTAGGAGGTGGAGAGCCCGACAGGGGCATACATCATGTCCTTTTTTATGTGTCAAATATTTATCATATCAATATACATTTAATATTGCAAATACATTGCAGAGATGGTCCTGAAGCAACTGACAAAGGGCCTAGATAAAATAAGACAATTGTCATCTCCCAGGCAAATTCAAGATTTGGTGTTTCCAATTTACACTCTATCATCACCTGATGTAGCCACAAAAAAGTGTGAGATTTCAGCAGCGGCAGTGGCAAGGATGGACTCCTAGGTCAAAAGTTATATCAAAAGGTGTCTTGGCATACCACGTTTTCTCTTAAAATTAGCATTGTTTGGAAGAAATGCTTTACAACTGCTTCTAAAATCACTCACTCTGGGCTACAAGCAGGAAAAGACCAGGCTTGTTTTGGAGTTATGGGAATCAACGGACCAAGCAGTGAGGGCAGGTTGAGTCCAAGTCCAAACAGGCAGAACTTGTAAGGCAGAGGAGGTTGTAAACCAGGCAGTTTCAAGACTGAAGCATCAAGAGACGGAAGAACAAAGTTAGGAAGAACATGCCTTGGATGGGGGTGTGGCTCCCAAACTGTGGTCAACAGCCTCCCGAAAACAGATGAAAGCAATGGTAGTTACGGAAGTATCTAGGATGGAAGAGGATGGTATCTAGGATGGAAGAGGAAGGGTACAAGATTCAGCCATCATCAGCAAGGGTGCTAGACCATATGGGAGGGGACATCGGATAGTGTGTTAGGATGGGCTTAATTGTGGAAGGTACTCCAGGCCAGGCTAAGTTTTCTAATAAGATTGACCTTCAATACCCTCCAAGCTCTGGAAATTTGTCTCTGTGGTATAGCAAAGAGGAGAGATGCCCCATCTGAGAGGACCCCCGAGGGTGTCCCACAGATTGGTTAAGTAACTGTACTTACCTTTTAGTTTAAGTAGTTTTGCAAAAATGTATGCATCTGTTGTCACATCCTCCCGATCTATTCACACAAGATCCCCTTCCCCGGAGTATAATCCCATACCCGGACTACATTTCCCAGAATCCCCTTCCTCCCGCCATTGACTCTCACACCTGAGAGTCTCACACTCATCAACTCCTAGTGTATATCATCACCCCGCAAACTTCACTTCACTGCAAAGTCTTGCCAATTCACCCTGTTGTCTTGCATTTCTGAGTGTTTATCTTTGTCTATTTTGGCCATCGCCTGTACCTTGGATTTACCCCTTTTGATTACCGTCTTTGTTTTCTGCATTGTCTGGATTGCTTACCTGGTTTAGACCTCTGCGTGTTTAACTATGATCTCTATTAAACTTTGCTGCATTGTCTGGATTGGTTACCTGGTTTAGACCTCTGCCTGTTTAACTACAATCTCTATTAAACTCTGCACATGGCTCTTCACTCTTGTCTGACTCTGACTCGTTACATCTGTGGTTATTTGGTAGCTTTAATAATCTAAAATATCTGCTAGCAATATGCAATTTGTTAATAATAAAATTGTAAGAACCAGGAATGCCAATGAACCTTTTGAAGCTTTCATGAAGGGCAGTTTCAAGGCTTATGCGAATTAGGCAGTTGCCTAGGGCAGCACCATAGGTCGGGAGAGGCAAAGGCGAAAACAGTCAAGGCGTATATATATATATACACACACACACTGAGTACTTTACTTGGAACACTATGGTCCTAATAAAGTGCAGATATGGTCTTCTGCTGTTGTAGCCAATCTGCCTCAACGTTCAATGTGTTGTGCATTCTGAGATAATATTATGCTCACTACAATCGTACAGAGTGGTTACCTGAGTTACTGTAGCCTTTCTGTCAGCTCAAACGAGTCTAGACATTTTCTGTGGACCTCTCTCATCAACAAGGCATTTCCATCTGCAGAACTGCCGCTCACTGGAAGTTTTTTTGTTTTTGGGACCATTCGGAGTAATCTAGAGACTGTTGTGCATCCCAAGAGATCAGCAGTTACTGAAAAACTCAAACCAGCCCATCTGGCACAAACAATCAGGCCACAGTCACTAAGATCACATTTTTTCCACATATTGATGGTTGACATGAACATTAACTGAAGTATTATGCATATTTGTATTTATATCTGTATTTGCATAATTTAATGCATTGCACTGCTGCCAAACGATAGGCTGATTAGATGATTGCATGAATAAGTAGGAGTACAGTGCTCTTTGAGTGTATGTTTCCTGCGTGGATGAAACTCATGATTTGAGATTACCTGGACATCAACTCTAATTGAAAGTTTATACTTTTTATATACTATTGTACAGCATCAGACGATAAAGCAAGTGAACCATAATACTACAATAGTACATATATACACAGCACACAATAAAAGGATTCAGTAATGATGGGGACAAAACATACTTTATTAAAATTTTTATAATATGCAGAAATGTGCAATATAATAGTTTCATGGTAACACAATAAACAAATTAATATTTTCATTGCTATAAAATTGGTACATTATAAACAACTTGAGATGTTTATACATTTCATGGGGAACTACCATCTAGAAACTTTACTTTTAGAGGCTTTTAAAAAGACTATCTGCTAAAAGGACAAAGCAAAGTGATAACTTGAGCATTTATGTGACTGGGGTAAAAGAAATTAGATAACGGTGGCACACGCGCACACACACATACATACGTTTTCACAGCCTTTGCCATGACATACAAAATTGAGCTCAGGTGCATCCTGTTTCCACTGATCATCCTTGAGATGTTTCTACAACTTGATTGGAGTCCACCTGTGGTAAATTCAGTTGATTGGACATGATTTAGAAAGGCACACACCTGTCTATATAAGGTCCCACAGTTAACAGTGCATGTCAGAGCACAAACCAATCCATGAAGTCCAAAGAATTGTCTGTAGACCTCCGAGACAGGATTGTATCGAGGCACAGATCTGGGGAAAGGTACAGAAACATTTCTGCAGCCTTGAAGGTCCCAATAAGCACAGAGGCCTCCATCATCCGTAAATGGAAGTTTGGAACCACCAGGACTCTTCCTAGAGCTGGCCGCCTGGCCAAACTGAGAGATCGGGGGAGAAGGGCCTTAGTCAGGGAGGTGACCAAGAACCCGATGGTCACTTTGACAGAGCTCCAGCATTTTTCTGTGGAGAGAAGAGAACCTTCCAGAAGAACAACAACCATCTCTGCAGCACTCCACCAATCAGGCCTGTATGGTAGAGTGGCCAGACAGAAGCCACTCCTCAGTAAAAGGCACATGACAGCCCGCCTGGAGTTTGCCAAAAGGCACCTGAAGGACTCTCAGACCATGAGAAACAAAATTCTCTGGTCTGATGAAACAAAGATTGAATTCTTTGGCCTGAATGGCAAGCGTCATGTCTGGAGGAAACCAGGCACCGCTCATCACCTGGCCAATACCATCCCTACAGTGAAGCATGGTGGTGGCAGCATCATGCTGTGGAAATGTTATTTAGTGGCAGGAACTGGGAGACTAGATAGGATCGAGGGAAAGATGAATGCAGCAATGTACAAAGACATCCTTGATGAAAGCCTGCTCCAGAGAACTCTGGACCTCAGACTGGGGTGAAGGTTCATCTTCCAACAGGACAATGACCCTTGATAACAAAGGAGTAGCTACGGGACAACTCTGTGAATGTCCTTGAGTGGCCCAGCCAGAGCCCAGACTTGAACTAGATTGAACATCTTTGGAGAGATCTGAAAATGGCTGTGCACCAACGCTCCCCATCAAACCTGATGGAGCTTGAGAGGTCCTGCAAAGAATGGGAGAAACTGCCCAAAAATAGGTGTGCCAAGCTTGTAGCATCATACTCAAAAAGACGTGAGGCTGTAATCAGTGCCAAAGATGCTTCAACAAAGTATTGAGCAAAGGCTGTGAATACTTGTGTACATGTGATTTTTTTCGTTTTTTATTTTTAATAAATTTGCAAAGATTTCAAACAAACTTTCATGTTGTCATTATGAGGGTATTGTTTGTAGAATTTTAAGGAAAATTATGATTTCAATCCATTTTGAAACAAGGTTGTAACATAACAAAATGTGGAAAAAGTGAAGCACTGTGAATACTTTCCGGATGCACTGTATATTGATGATTGCCCAATTGCCTAAAATACAGAGTCTAGGGCAAAATTAAATTTGAGTGTCCAATACATCACACATAAAACCCTGAAACTTTAAACTAAATTATTTTATTTTAACAACACCAAAAGACATGGATTGTGTCTCCATCTTCTGATTGGCATCGCCAGCAGGTGATTGTGTCTTTAAGACCAAGCCTATACAATCTAGAGAGGGTCCCAATAGAATCGATGTAAAATCTTGAATTGCATAAATTGCAGCCTTGCATCTCTAGATGCAGACTTGACTGTATTTTTTTAATCCTAGCCCACACTCCCTTCTCTCAAGAGATTATGGGAGAAAGATTTAAACTTAGTATTGGAGAAGTTGAAGCTCTGTCCCCAAAACTCTGAATTAGCAGGGAGTAATACACTGATGCCTCATGACCTTTTCCAAAAGCAGTAATTACCATTCCCAAAGTGTTTGCCACTTTAGGGGGGTGTATGCTACTCCCATAAAAAGTACAGAGCAGGTGGCGCAGCTGTAAATACCTAAAAAACTGAAATCTGGGAATCCCAAAATGTTGAACCAAATTTTGTAAGAATCTAAACACCCCACTCTCATATAGGTCACCGAGTGTAGTAACCCCCCTCACAATCCACTCTGAACAGCAGAAAGGCGACTCATTAATGCATAAATTGGGGTTAAGCCATAAACCCGAGTCAACATTTAAATAAATGTCCATACCGAGTGTAAATGCAAGATAACAGGCTGTAATTTAACTTCTCCGGTTTGTTTAATAGAAAGGATTTGCAATGGTGAAATAGGGGCAAGAAATTTCCATTCAATACAAAACCAGTGAGGGGGTCTCTCAGGTGGAAGCGACCAATGAGCCAAATGTCTGAGATCGAATGCATAATAGTAAAACAAAATCTTGGGTAGGCCTAGCCCACCTTTGTCAATCAGCCTATGTAATTTACTAAAGTGTAATCTGGGACGTTTACCATTGCAAATTAAGGACTTTGCTAAGCTATCAGATTTCATGAAATAAGAGAGGGAAACAGTGTGAGCACTTAAGGGTTTTCTCAAGTATGAATTCTCTCGCGTTTTTTCAAGTGTTCTGACCTGGTGAAACTCTTTTCACAGTGTCAGCACTTGTAAGGTTTTTCTCCAGTATGAATTCTCTCATGTGTTTTCAGGTTTTGTAACTGAATGAAACTCTTTCCACAGTGTGAGCGCTTGTAAGGTTTTTCTCCAGTATGAATTCTCTCATGTGTTTTCAGGTCTTGAGACTTTGTGAAACTGTTTCCACAGTATGAGCACTTGTAAGGTTTTTCTCCAGTATGAATTCTCTCATGTGTTTTCAGGTTTTGTAACTGAATGAAACTCTTTCCACAGTGTAAGCACTTGTAAGGTTTTTCTCCAGTATGAATTCTCTCATGTGTTTTCAGGTCTTGAGACTTTGTGAAACGCTTTCCACAGTGTGAGCACTTGTAAGGTTTTTCTCCAGTATGAATTCTCTCGTGTGTTTTCAGGTGTTCTGACCTGGTGAAACTCTTTCCACAGTGTGAGCACTTGTAAGGTTTTTCTCCAGTATGAATTCTCTCATGTGTTTTCAGGCTTCGAGACTCATTGAAACTCTTTTCACAGTGTGAGCACTTGTAAGGTTTTTCTCCAGTATGAATTCTCTCGTGTGTTTTCAGGTTTTGTAACTGAATGAAACTCTTTCCACAGTGTGAGCACTTGTAAGGTTTTTCTCCAGTATGAATTCTCTCATGTGTTTTCAGGTTTTGTAACTGAATGAAACTCTTTTCACAGTGTGAGCACTTGTAAGGTTTTTCTCCAGTATGAATTCTCTCGTGTGTTTTCAGGTTTTGTAAATTAATGAAACTCTTTTCACAGTGTGAGCACTTGTAAGGTTTTTCTCCAGTATGAAATCTCTTGTGTATTTTCAGTTCTTGTGACTGAGTGAAACTCTTTCCACAGTATGAGCACTTGTAAGGTTTTTCTCCAGTATGGATTCTCTTGTGTGTTTTCAGATGTTCTGACTGGGTGAAACTCTTTTCACAGTGTGAGCACTTGTAAGGGTTTTCTCCAGTATGGGTTCTCTCGTGTGTTTTCAGTTGATTTGACTGAATGAAACTCTTTCCACAGTGTGAGCACTTGTAAGGTTTTTCTCCAGTATGAATTCTCTCATGTGTTTTCAGGTCTTGTGACTGAGTGAAACTCTTTCCACAGTATGAGCACTTGTAAGGTTTTTCTCCAGAATGAATTCTCTTGTGTGTTTTCAGATGTTCTGACTGGGTGAAACTCTTTTCACAGTGTGAGCACTTGTAAGGTTTTTCTCCAGCATGAATTCTCTCGTGTGTTTTCAGGTTATGCAAGCAACTGAAACTCTTTTCACAGTATGAGCACTTGAAAGGTCTTTCTCCAGTATGAATTCTCTCGTGTGTTTTGAGGTGTTGTGACTGAGTGAAACTCTTTCCACAGTGTGAGCACTTGTAAGGTTTTTCTCCAGTATGGATTCTTTGGTGCTGTTTCAAGAGGCTTTTATTTGTGAAACACTTTCCACACTGTGAGCAGGTGAAAGCATAATTGGCTGCTCTTCTTTTCTGGTTTTCTGGTGATAAATTCTTCTTAGTCATTGAGCAACTCAAATATTTTTCTTCAGTTGTGAAATCATGATGTTTCTGACACTGAAGTTTCTCCTCCACTTCATTCAGTTCTTGACATTGCTATTTCACTTCCATCAGCTCTAAAATAAAGACAGTAATTGGACAAAAATCAATTCAAGAGGGACAAATGTAAAAACAAATCAAATTGAAGCATAATTCAATACCAGAACACAACAAATTTCAGTATAAATTTGTGATGTTTGTTGTGAAAACGGTATTTATTCATACTGTTTATTCAGTTTATAATAACTGCATTTAATGATTATAGTCATCAGGGTTTTAAATAAACACCTGCCCAAGTTTTTTTTAGGGTTTTTCTTGCATTGAAATTTCTGTGAAAGTTGGGCCACTGCTGAAGCTAATTTTATTGCATTCATCTCACGTTCAGCACTTTATAAGCACTAAATATGCTGCTAATATCAGATATGCACATCTGTGAGCGCAGATAGTCACCTTTTATTATGTGTTTTTGATCGCTGTAGCACCCCCTATTGACTGATTTGGCCAAGTCCGTAAAGTCTCTAGGCCTTTCTGAGTAGCGAGCAATACTACTACCATCTGACCAAGTTTCAAGTCTCTAGGCCTTACGGTTTGCTCTGCCCAATCAGTTTAATGACAGATTAATAATAATAATAAATATAGCAGCAAGCAGCAATTAACGGGGTTCAAGACTTTTAAGAACTTTCAAAGTATGCAATAAAAGAATGTATTTGTGTGTATATATATATATATATGTATGTGTGTGTTTGTGTACTTTGTAAGTTGCTGAGTATGCAAACTGGTGTTAAATGACTGATGTCTCCAGTTCAACAATCCTGAAACAGGATCATTGTTATGGTGGTCATTTTTTTTTAACTGTTAAAATAAATAAAACAAAGCCATAAAGCACCCAATCTCCAATAAAGTTTTAGAAGTTTGGGTTAGTATTAGCATAGGAGACACACAACAATTCTTGTGAGACTCGGATATACGGCCTAGGAGGAGTTTGAAAAAGTATCTTTTTTTAGAAAATTTGAATTTCAGAAAACATTTTATAAAATGCCATAAAACAAAGATATCCATTTTGTAGGTCTTGGTGAAAGGAATTAAGAGGAAAAAAATATTTTGAGATTGCGGTGTTATTGGTGAAAACTTAAATTTCCTTGTTATAGCGCCACCTTGTGGCCGATTTTTTATAAATCTTGGTACACAGCCTCATTCTAACACTGTCTATAAATATCTCAAGTTTCGTAATGGTCGGCCATTCAGATATGATGTAATTAGCTGCTGAAATTTGATTTATTTGCCTGACTGACATTGTAGGACTGACATTGGCCCCTGCAAGATGCAGTCAGAGGCTATAAAGGTGCTGCAAATGACAATGCCCCCCAGTTCTCTCTTTTTCTGAAGCCATGAGTGCACAGGTCGTATTGTCAAGGAGGAACAAGAGAACAATGATTTAGAAGGAGGACGAGGTATCTGAAGAAGATGGGGAAGAATACAACCAAGAGCACAATGCATCATCTTTAGATGAAGAAATCCCCCAAGCTGAAAAAGAGACATTTTTGTCAAAGAACAGCAAAATAACATGGTCCTTGTCACCATATGACAACCAGGGAAGGGTGGCAGTTGCCCATGCCCAGGACATCGCCTCAACATTCTACATGTTCATCCCACCAGCCATCGAAAAAATAATCCTAGAGATGACAAATTTGGAGGGTTTCCGTAATATGGAGACAATCGGAAAAGGATGGATGAGATTGACCTGCGTGCCTACATAGGTCTGCTAATCTTAGCGGGTGTGTATAGGTCCCGAGGCGAGGCTACGTGTAGTCTCTGGGATGTATAGTGTGGAAGGGCAATTTTCCATGCCACGAAAAGTCTTTCACACTTTCTCAAGAATGCTACAATTTGATAACAGAGTCAAGACCTGCAAGACGTGTGGGAGACAAACTGGGGGCCATATGGGAGAAGTGGGTGGAGCGTCTGCCATACCTCTACAACCCTGGGCCTGAAGTAACAGTGGATGAGCAACTGGTTCCATTCAGAGGTACATTTGTAATAAGTGATTTTTACTGTTAATTTTATTATGTATTGCTGTAATATCATTGATTTATGTGATTGTTTTCTGTGACACTGATACTAATTACTGATAGTAATCTCTTTTGTCAAAAGGTCGCTGTCCTTTCCAGCAGAATATGCCTAGCAAGCCAGCAAAGCATGGCATCAAGATATGGGTGGCCTGTGATGCACAATCCAGCTACGCTTGGAAGATGCAAGTCTACACAGGGAGGCACGGAGAAGAACCAGGGGATGCGGGTTGTGCTTGATGTGAAAGATGGACTGAGGGGGCACAATGTCACGTGTGACAATTTCTTCACCTCTATCGAACTCAGCCAGTAGCTCCTGAAGAGGAAGATCACCATGGTTGGCAAAGTTAGAAAGAACAAGCCTGAGCTCCCTCCTGCACTCCTTGAAACAAGGGGGAGAGAAGCCTTCTCATTAAAGTTTTCCTTCACCCCCACCACCAATCTAGTTTCTTACCTTCCAAAGAGGAACAAGATTGTGGTCCTCCTGAGCACACTGTGCAAAACGGCTGAGATCAGTGATCGTGAGGACAGGAAGCCAGCCATCATCCTGGACTACAACCACAACAAAGGAGGCGTGGACAAACCTGGACAAGATGATTGGAACTTACAGCTGCAGGAGGATGACTGCCCGCTGGCCCCGGGTCATCTTCCATAATATCATTTATGTGTCCTCATACAATGCCTTTGTGATATGGAACAAGATCAGCCCTACCTGGATGCCTGATAAGCGGAACAAGAGGAGGGTGTTCCTGGAGCAGCTGGGAAAGGCACTTGTAACCCCACACATTACAGAATGTTTAGACTACACAAGGGTTAAGAACTTTCAAAGTATGCAAAAAGAATGTATTTGTATATATGTATATGTGCTTTGTAAGTTGCTGAATTTGCAAACTGGTGTTAAATATGACTAATGTCTTGTGTTCAATGATCGTGAAAGAGGATAATTGTTTTGGTGGTCATTTGTTTTTTTTTTAACTTTTAACTGTTATAAAGCCACAAAGCACCCAATCTCCAAAAGGGTTTAAGAAGTTTGAATATTTATTTTAGGAATTATAGGCTTTTGGATACACTTGGTCAAACCTACATGATAAATGCAACCCCTAAATAACTAAATGAATAAATACATTTCAACTTTTCTTTGATAATTATTGACTTAGGGAGTCTTAGATGTAGTTCACAATAGCAGGTAACATTGGATAATATACAGTAATTTACACACCATTTATACAGCTATTTTGCTGAAATATGATTGGCTGCCAGTGTCCATGTTTTTTTATTTGTCCGAGTCATATTGTAGAAGTAAAAGTATATTGCCATATGTAAGCATTTGGCCCTACAAGAAGCATACCAATATTCAACTTCATATATACAGTTACAGAGTTATGAGTATTTTTTAGTTGTAGCGCCCTCTATAGGCAAATTCTTTTTGTATGCAGACTCAAAATGTGCTGTTGTACATGTGTATCAAGTTTTGTAACATTTGGCCTTTTCGTTTGGCAGATATTGGTCAATACGTACAAAATGGACAATGCCTGAACAATTTGTTGGCTTATATCTTCGCAATGCTTCAACAAATTAAAATTCCTTTGAAAAATTTTTGTCAGGAGGAATCATAGTAGACACACCCCAATTTTCTTGCGAATCGAACATATGGCGTAGGAGGAGTTAGAAAAAGTAGGTTTTTTTTTACTTATGCAAATTAGCGCAAAACGTTTCATGACAGAAATGAAATCAGAGATATACGTTTTGTTCTTCTTGTGATCACCTAGGGTAACCTAGCGCTAATCGCTTGAACCCCCAATTAGGGTTGTGCCGATGGACGATATCATCGTCCATCGTGATGGCTGACCAACATCACGATGTAGAGCCACCATCGTGATGCCACGCCCCCTTTTGCGAGTCTTGCTAGTGTGACTCACTAATCCTAGTCTCTTCTATAGTTAACCTAAAAACTTTGCAGGGATTGCTCTGTAAATTAAATTGAGAATATAACTAATGCATATATGCTATTTTAAATACTGTAGTTTATGCCAGAGACGTGACGTGTAGTCTGTGACAATACCGTGTCAGGCAGGCTACACAAATATTGATCTTGACATTGTTAGCTTCTTGTCTTTTTTTTTACATGTCTTACACTGTACATTTAGATTAAAATATTTTATTTTAAGCCTTTATTAATTAATTATTAGTAGTTGTAGTGTCTCAGAACATCTGCTCATTGTCACATAGCTCTTGTATACACTGAAGCGGCAGTTTAAGATAAACCCAGACCAGCGAACGTCAAATAACTTTTGTCTGGTTAATACTTTTAAAGAAAAATTTCCTTGGCCATAAATCCATAATGTCAAATCAAATGAAAGAAACAAGGTGAATATGAATAACACACATTTATTAAAACATAGAAGAACAACAAATGAAACGGGAACAACACTCAGACCGAAACTCGGCATTAACATTTCACTAAAAATTAGCAGCGCAATTAACTTCAGCACAGGCTACAAAATAAATAATGTTATTAAAATATTGTAAAGTGGTCATATGAACTACACAAATGAACGTTTAAAAAATAATATGCAAAATCGAATAGCTCCGCAACGGATGGCGAAAAATGCGTAAAGAAGTCTAATATCTTTCACCATAGACCATGTTTAAATTTCGATGTTTCTGGCCAGAAATACCAACATATTCACTTTATCTGGTTATAATAAGCTGCGGATTGGAGTAACTACACTACCCGCTGTGCTGAAGACCCACTCTGATGGAGTACTGGTAGCACATATGCACAGATATTTCTGTGCTAATCTTGCAATGAACGGAAACATTTTGTCGTTCATTTTCCACCAAGTAAGCGGGTCCTCTTTCCCATCAATGGCCATTTCCTGCAGGTACATGGTCATTTCTGCCTCGACCTTTTGCTCATCAGTGAGCGTGGCTGTGGCTGCTCTCTTCGCAAGAAGGCTGCCCAAAGACGACTTTTTTTCTTAGGCGCAATATATTAGTAGGCTACTAATTAGTTGGGCTAGTAAAATAACGAAATTATAGTTTTTCAGTAGAAAATAGTATTTATGTAAAGAGATATATTAAAATAAAAAGTGCACAACTCTTCTTAAGTGAAAGCTAAAAAAAAGTGCTTCACGTGACGTGCAACCTACTGATAAAGCGCCGACGAGTCATTAGTTGGGTTAGTAAAATAACGAAATTATAATTTGTCATATCATTTTTGAAAATTATATGAAATTATATAACACCCCCCCGCCGAAGATATCATCGTCCATCGCGATGTTTTACTGTCAACATCGTCAACTGCCAATTTAGGGGACATCGCCCAACCCTACCCCCAATAATAAAAATCTTAACAATTACAATAGGGTTTCAGTGCCAAGCGCCTGAACCCCTAAAATTCATAACAATTACTATAGGTTTCTAGGCCTTTGGGTTTGAACCCCTAATAAAAATCAGTTCCCCGTGCAAGGTGGTGGGCAAACACCCCTGCCTCTAGAGCACCCCGCTGCTCTACCCCTCAGGTGGAAGTGTCCGCCGATGCAGGTGTGGCCGTGGCGCCTGGGCTGGGCCTGCTGGAGTTGCGGGGATCGAGTTGCGGGGATCCGGGACACTTCCGGGACCAATGCCCCGTGATGGAGCTGGGAATGGTGGTCCGGATCCCCGACACCCCGCAGGCTGCCCCCGACTGAGCCAGAGAGTACCGGATAGAGGTAAGAAGCGTTGGTGGACACAGGTTCTAATCAAATCACTATCCACCAAAGCTTGGTTCAACACGGGGCATTGGGCACAGCTAAAATGGTGAGGGTGAAGTGTGTGCATGGGGATCTTCACAAATACCCTGTGGTGACCCTTGCAAATACATTTCTGGGAACAAAACAGAGTGGAGGCTGCAGATAGTTCCCACCTCAACCATCTGCTGATTCTGGGGACTAATTGGCCTAAATTTCTGAATGTATTAAATGGAATATGTACAGATGGGTTCTGCATAAAATCAGTGAGATGTGAAGTGTGCGATGCTCTGGCAGGGGAGGTTGAGCCGGGGCCATTTTTGTCAGCTCCACGTCAAGATGACGTTGGGGGGTGTCTGTGGCACCTCCTATCCTCAGGGGATTTCCCAAAGGACAGTTCCCTTTGGAGCAGGCACAAGACGAAACACTCAAGCATGCCTTCGACTAAGCGAGAGTGATCAATGGTCAACAACTTCGACTGAGGGTCACACTTTCATATCCCTATTTTTCAATTATAAACGAGCGGTTGTGTAGAGTGACGCAGGACGCTCAACAAAAAAGAAGATACAACCCAGCTCTTAATACCGTGGTGCTCAAGGCAGATCACTAAAATCCGACGGCAGGTCACCTAGGGGAAAGAAAGACACTAAACAGCTTAATAGCCCGTTTTTAGTGGCGGGGCATTGGCGGTGATGTCCACAGGGGGTGTGCACGGGGATGCCAGAAATTGGGATAAATGGCTAAACCCCCTGTTATTTGCAGTACGACAGGTCCTGCAAACTTCCACAGGGTTTTCCAGGTTCAAGCTGCTGTATGGGCTGCACCTGCATGGGGTGATTGATGTCATCCTTGAAGCTTGGGAGGAGGGACCTTCCGATAGCAAAAATTACATTTAGTACGTTCTTAATCTTAGAGCAAAACTCCACACCTTGG
Source organism: Xyrauchen texanus (assembly GCF_025860055.1). Lineage (NCBI taxonomy): Eukaryota > Metazoa > Chordata > Actinopteri > Cypriniformes > Catostomidae > Xyrauchen > Xyrauchen texanus. Next base: position 3,890,735 of record NC_068300.1, read on the forward strand.
GGCAACTAACAAAGGAGAATTTGCTCCCAGCTCAAGAATGACACTGTATAACAGTGGAGCTTGGCTGTGTGAATTTGCACTGGGAGATAAGGTACTTGTATTACTCCCTACATCGAGCTTCAAGTTACTCGCCAAGGTCATACGACGAGTGGGGGATCTCGATTATTAGGTAAAGCGAACCAATAGAGAGGGCGCACGTCAAATATATCACCACAACCTCCTGAAATTGTGGAGGGAGGCGGTCCCTGTGACGTTGGCTACAGTAGTTCCAGAGAGGGCGGAGCTCGGGCCGGAGGTGAATAAAAAACCCACAATAATAACACTCCAGTCACTTCCTGAGACCACCTCTCACCGTACCAGCTCACAGGGGTTGCCAAGTTGGTTGCCAAGTTGCAACAAGAATTTGCAGACGTGTTTCAGCAAGAATTTGCTCCCCTCTACCAGGTCGTACGAACCTCATCCAGCACCACATCGAGAATGAAACAGGAGTGGTGGTACATAGCCATCACTATCACTTGCCTGAACACAAAAAGAACTAGTTTGGGAGGAATTGGATGCAATGCTCGATACGGGGCATATCATTTTATTTGACATTGGATTTGACAAATGGTTATTGGCAGATCCCCTTGACAGCAATTTCCCGTGAAAAAACAGCCTTCTTCATGCCAATTGGATTGGACCAATTTGTGATGCTTCTGTTCGGTTTATTTGGGGCCCCGGCTACCTTTCAGCGTCTCATGGAGCGCATCCTCCGGCCGCATTCGGCTTATGCTGTTGCCTATCTAGATGACATCATCATTTATAGCAATGATTGGCAGCTGCATATGCAGCATCTGAGGGCAGTTCTGAGATCGCTGTGATGAGCGGCGCTCACTGTAAACCCCAAGAAGTGCGTGATTTGGCGGGTGGAGGTACGGTACCTGGGGTTCCACTTGTGCCACAAGCAGGTGCGTCCCCAAATTGACAAAACTGCAGCGATTGTGACCTGCCCCGAGACCAAAATGGGGTGAGACAGTTCCTGGGGCTGGCTGGCTATTACAGGAAGTTTGAACCTAATTATTTGGACGTCAACATCCCGCTGACTGATCTCACCAAAAAACGGGCTCCAAACCAGGTCGAGTGGATGGAGCAGTGCCAACAGGCGTTCACATATGATAAAGCCGCACATAGCGGGGGGTCAAGCGCCCAACCGGAGAGTGAGTGGTAAGGGGCGCTTACACCTAAGCTAAATTAAGTTAACACCTGTTTCTAATTCCAGTGATCATGGGGAGAGTGGCATAAAAGCAGCCACACAACCAGCAGACGGGAAGAGAGCATGGGTCCAGAAGGTTATTATTGTGAAGCAAAAGAGTTTATTATTGTGAAGCTGAAGAGTTTATTATTGTGAGCTGAAGAGAGTATTGTGTGAGGCTGTGAGCGCTGAAGTGTGGTCATTACCTGTGAGTGGAGTAACCTGCCTCCCGTGTCCTTCTTATCGGCCACCCTCAAACCCTCATATAGTATTAAAACAAAGGGTCAGATGTGTAACCCATTTTTTTTATTTTTTATGATAATGATAAATTTGTATCTTCCCTGAATTAATAACACTAAAATGATCCATTTCATTGGGGATTTAATGATATTTGTTATCTTATTTACATGTACATTTCTAATATACATTAATAAAAAACAATGTTTAAATCAGCTTGCACTACTAGAAGTTAAAACATGAAGAAAATATAAAAATGTGCCATAAATTGGAGACTGCCATCTTGTGAACAATATATTAATAACATGTCTCGTCATACCAGTAACAGCCAGTAGATTATTTGTCAAAGTTCAGCATTTTAAAATTGATTGAGAAGTGTCAGTTTTTGCAGTTAATGTCATCAAACCTGCCATGGTTTTACATAGAAAAGATTGAGATCTAGGGAATTGTGTCCAGTGTGCATTAACCTGCTGAAAGAGCCCACACAGGGCTCGACAAAAAGGACTGCCCAATGGCAACTGTGAGAGCGAGTTGGGCCAGTGCTGCATTTATAACATTAGTACAAGAAAACAGAAAGCAGTTTGTTTAGAACATTCAACACACTACTTTGCCATCCCCACCACCACCTGACACATCACTGACAACAGTCCTCTTCGCCACATTTTTTACTAATAAGGTTACAACCATCAGCATTAAATTCACAGCACCACACCCCATTAAACAGCGGTCATCAGTTTGAAACTCTTCTGTCTCTACATTGTCTCCTCTGACTGACACTGAGGTCTCTAAACTCCTCCTCTCAAACCACCCCACCACCTGTTCTCTTGACCCCATTCCTTCTCACCTTCTCCAGGCCATCTCTCCATCCATCCTACCTGCACTCACACACATAATCAACACGTCTCTACTTACAGGCACTTTCCCCATTACATTTAAGCAGGCTTGAGTAACCCCGCTGCTGAAGAAACCTGCACTTGACCCCACACAAATAGAACACTACAGACCAGTCTCTCTCATCCCATTCATGGCAAAAACACTTGAAAGGGCAGTTTTCAATCAAATCTTTGCCCATCTCTCACAGAACAAACTGCTGAATGACATTCAGTCAGGCTTCAAAAGTGGATACTCCACTGAGACTGCCCTGCTGTGTGTCACTGAGTCTCTGAGATGGGTCTTACAGGAACTGTGCTTGACTGGTTTAACTCCTATCTCTAAGGCAGGTCCTTCAAGGTAGCCTGGAGAGGTGAGGTATACAAGCCACATCAACTACTTACTGGGGTACATCAGGGATCAGTGCTTGGGCCACTATCTTCTCTAAATACACAACATCACTGGGAACCATCATTCAGGCACATGGTTTCTCATACCACTGCTACGACGTTGACACACAACTCTACTTGTCTTTCCAGCCCAACGACACCACAGTGACTGCTCGAATCTCTGCCTGCCTGGCAGACATCTCGGCCTGGATGAAGGAACACCACCTGCAACTCAATCCAGCCAAAACATAACCCCTAGTCTTTCCAGCCAACCTTGCTGTTGAACACAAAATCACCGTGCAGCTGGGTTCAACTACAGTAATGCCTTCAAAAATGGTCAGAAATCTAGGAGAAACCATTGATAAACTAAATTTCATGGGCCAGATCTTAAAGACTGCAAGATCATGTAGATTTACAATCTACAACATCAGGAAGATAAGACCCTTCCTATCTGAACATGCCACACAACTGCTTTTTCAGTCACTTGTCATAACTAGACTGAACTACTTATACTCTCTAATTGCTGGCCTCCCTGCATGTGCAATTAGACCTCTGCAAATGATCCAGAATGCAGCAGCATGTCTGGTCTTCAATGAACCAAAGAGAGCACATGTTACACCATTCCTTGTCTCTCTCCACTGGCTACCGGTTGATGCAAGTATCAAATTCAAGGCTCTGATGCATGAATACAGAACAGTCACTGGGGCTGCTCCAACATACCCAAAATAATTTCTGCAGAGCTACACACCCACTAGAACCCAACGGTCAGCTATGGAACATCGCCTTGTTGTACCAACATAAAGAGGCACCAAAACACTTTCTCAGACTTTCAGCTTCATCATACCACTTGGTGGAATGACCTTCCCAACTCCATCCGTGAAGCAGACTCTCTCTCTCTCTTCATCACCTCCCCAGGTAAATGGCACACACGTACAAGGCCGTCCCAAGCAATGTAAAAGAAAACGGGACTCATTGGACCAGGTGACGTTCTTCCACTGCTTCAAGAACCAGTTCTGACGCTAACATGCCCATTGTAGGTTCTTTCGATGGTGGACGGGGGTCATCATGGGCACTCTGACCTGTATTCGGCTATGCAGCCCCATACGCAGCAGGGTGTGATGCACTGTGTGTTGTGACACATTCCTACCATAACCAAACCATCATTACAATTTTGTGTGACTTTTGCCACAGTAGACATTCAGACCAGATGGGATAGCCTTCCTTGCCCTTGTGTATTGATGAGCCTTGGGCGCCCAACAACCTTTTGCCGGATTGTGGTTTGTCTCTCCTCAGAACACTGTAGGTAGGTACTCACCACTGCTTACAGGGAGTACCCCAAAAGCCTTGCCATTTCAGAGATGCTCTGACCCAGTCATCTGGCTATAACAATTTGGCCCTTGTCAATATTGCTCAGGTCTTTACTCTGCCTGAATTCAACAAGTTGACCACGAGAACTGATTGTTCACTTACCATCTAATCTACCCAGACCATGACATGTGGCCTTGTTAGGAGATTCACAACCTTTTTGTTGTTAATCATTTTTATGGATAATAACCATAAGGCCCTTCTCCCCCGATCTCTCAGTTTGGCCGGGCGGCCAGCTCTAGGAAGAGTCCTGGTGGTTCCCTGGTGCCACTGTGCTCTTTGGGACCATCAATGCAGCAGAAAGTTTTCTGTACCCTTCCCCAGATTTGTGCCTCAATACAATCCTGTCTCGGAGGTCTACAGACAATTCCTCGGACTGCATGGCTCGGTTTGTGTTCTGACGTGCACTGTTTACTATGGAACCTCATGGGACAGGTGTGTGCCTTTCCAAATCTGAATTTTACCATGCAATCAAGTTGAAGAAACATCTCAAGGATGATCAGTGGAAACAGGATGCACCTGAGCTCAATTTTGAGTGTCATGGCAAAGGCTGTGAATACTTATGTACATGTGATTTTTTTCGTTTTTTTATTTTTAATAAATTTGCAAAGATTTTAAACAAACTTCTTTCACGTTGTCTTTATGGGGCACTGTTTGTAGAATTTTGAGGAAAATAATGAATAGAATAAATTTTGGAATAAGGCTTTAACATAACAAAATGTGGAAAAAGTGAAGTGCTGTGAATACTTTCCGGATGCACTGTGTGTATATACATTTATATATACACTCACCTAAAGGATTATTAGGAACACCATACTAATACTGTGTTTGACCCCCTTTCGCCTTCAGAACTGCCTTAATTCTACGTGGCATTGATTCAACAAGGTGCTGAAAGCATTCTTTAGAAATGTTGGCCCATATTGATAGGATAGCATCTTGCATTTGATGGAGATTTGTGGGATGCACATCCAGGGCACGAAGCTCCCGTTCCACCACATCCCAATGATGCTCTATTGGGTTGAGATCTGGTGACTGTGGGGGCCATTTTAGTACAGTGAACTCATTGTCATGTTCAAGAAACCAATTTGAAATGATTCGAGCTTTGTGACATGGTGCATTATCCTGCTGGAAGTAGCCATCAGAGGATGGGTACATGGTGGCCATAAAGGGATGGACATGGTCAGAAACAATGCTCAGGTAGGCCGTGGCATTTAAACGATGCCCAATTGGCACTAAGGGGCCTAAAGTGTGCCAAGAAAACATCCCCCACACCATTACACCACCACCATCATCCTGCACTGTGGTAACAAGGCATGATGGATCCATGTTCTCATTCGGTTTACGCCAAATTCTGACTCTACCATCTGAATGTCTCAACAGAAATCGAGACTCATCAGACCAGGCAACATTTTTCCAGTCTTCAACTGTCCAATTTTGGTGAGCTCTTGCTAATTGTAGCCTCTTTTTCCTATTTGTAGTGGAGATGAGTGGTACCCGGTGGGGTCTTCTGCTGTTGTAGCCCATCCGCCTCAAGGTTGTGCGTGTTGTGGCTTCACAAATGCTTTGCTGCATACCTCGGTTGTAACGAGTGGTTATTTCAGGCAAAGTTGCTCTTCTATCAGCTTGAATCAGTCGGCCCATTCTCCTCTGACCTCTAGCATCAACAAGGCATTTTCGCCCACAGGACTGCCGCATACCGGATGTTTTTCCCTTTTCACACCATTATTTGTAAACCCTAGAAATGGTTGTGCGTGAAAATCCCAGTAACTGAGCAGATTGTGAAATACTCAGACCAGCCCGTCTGGCACCAACAACCATGCCACGATCAAAATTGCTTAAATCACCTTTCTTTCCCATTCTGACATTCAGTTTGGAGTTCAGGAGATTGTCTTGACCAGGACCACACCCCTAAATGCATTGAAGCAACTGCCATGTGATTGGTTGATTAGATAATTGCATTAATGAGAAATTGAACAGGTGTTCCTAATAATCCTTTAGGTGAGTGTATATTCCATCACGTTCATTATGATCATAAAATTCTGGCCTGTTAATAGTTCCTAGAATATCAAAACCCACAAAAGGAGGAAGATCCTTCTCATATTTGTCTCCTAAACTATGGAATTGTCTCCCTAACGCAGTTCGAGATGCAGACACACTCCCTCAGTTTAAGTCTAGACTAAAGACTCATCTATTTAGCCAGGCATACACCTAATTTATCCTTCAACACACAATTAGGCTGCTTTAGATAGGTCTGCAGAAACCAGAAACATTTATCATGATCCATAACTGTGCAATAAATTGAATGGCATCTATGCTAACATTATTTTATTTGTTTCCCTGTCTCAACCTCGGGACTCCTATCCTGATGTCACCAGAACCGGCTGGATCCAGCTCCATTCCTGCTTGGTGTTGGACTCCACTGCTACATGTCTCTGAGTGATGACAACTAATAGCAGCCGGTGTCAGACCAACATAATTTCAGTCTATTACGATGGACTTTAATTGAACTGATGCCAACTCCAACCATAAGACATGGGATACTTCATATGCCATTTCCTGAACCTTAGATTTCCAACAAAAATCTATGCATCACCGGTATAACTTTGTTTTTCTATTTTATGGTTGACATTTCTTTGAAATTGCAAAAAATTTTAAAAACATTTGAGAACGTTTTAATGCAACTTTTGAGTGATGTAGCCGTCTTACTTGAAATAGATTCTGACATGACGGTCAATTGTCATAAATATTTAAAACATTACAGGAAGAAACATACCTGAAGAAATAAAAACATCATCTCTCTGTTGTTCCTCTGCTGTGTTTTCTCCTCTCATCTTCATCAGATTCCTGCAGTCCAGCAGCTTTACTGAACACATCTTCACTGGTATCTGCATCATCTGCTGTTCTCCAGCATTACAGACAGAAGTCAGAGACTTTGTGGAGGTTTGATCATCATCATCATCTTCTTCTTCTCTCTGTTGTTCCTCTGCTGTGTTTTCTTCTTTTATCTCCTCCAGCTTCACTTCAATCTTCACTGGTATCTGCAGCATCTGCTGTTCTCCAGCATTACAGACAGAAGTCAGAGACTCTGTGGAGGTTTGACCGTCATCATCATAATCATCTTCTTCTTCTCTCTGTTGTTCCTCTGCTGTGTTTTCTTCTTTGATCTCCTCCAGCTTCATTTCAATCTTCACTGGTATCTGCTGTTCTCCAGCATTACAGACAGAAGTCAGAGACTCTGTGGAGGTTTGACCGTCATCATCATCATCATCATCTTCTTCTCTCTGTTGTTCCTCTGCTGTGTTTTCTTCTTTGATCTCCTCCAGCTTCATTTCAATCTTCACTGGTGTCTGCAGCATCTGCTGTTCTCCAGCATTACAGACAGAAGTCAGAGACTCTGTGGAGGTTTGATCATCATCATCATCTTCTTCTCTCTGTTGTTCCTCTGCTGAGTTTTCTTCTTTTATCTCCTCCAGCTTCATTTCAATCTTCACTGGTATCTGCAGCATCTGCTGTTCTCCAGTGTTACAGACAGAAGTCAGAGACTCTGTGGAGGTTTGAACATCATCATCATCTTCTTCTTCTCTCTGTTGTTCCTCTACTGTGTTTTCTTCTTTTATCTCCTCCAGCTTCATTTCAATCTTCACTGGTATCTGCAGCATCTGCTGTTCTCCAGTGTTACAGACAGAAGTCAGAGACTCTGTGGAGGTTTGATTACCCTGATTACCGTCAGTAGAACAGAGTAAAGTGAGCTGTGAGTCCTGTATGTCTCTGGATCTCTGTTCAGAGAGTTTGTCCAGCAGTCGCTGTGGTGTGGACTGATCTCTGCCGCTCCACACTGAATCCTGCCATTCTGTGGAGGTCCCATCAGTCACACACACTGAAGATTGACAGGAAACCTTTTCCAGCTCCAGACAAACACAACACAATCACATCTGTACCGTTCATCATATCACATCATTAGAAAGCTTACAATCTCAACTTTAAGGATGAAATGAATGTTTAACCTGTAACCTGTCGTCTCTCTCCATCAGTTTTGTCTTCAGTGACGTCACCTCTTTCTTCAGCTGAGAGACTTCTGTGATGAAATCATCAATATCCAGCATGGACCACCTGCTCTCAAGATGAATATCTGAACACAAAAAAATCATCATTACAATGAACTGACATTCATCAAACTCAAAAACATTATTATAGGATTATAAACAGCTCTGTTAAATAACTTTGTTAGCCTATAAATATAAATGTGTGCTTGGAGTTTGGTTTCATTTTTCACATATACTCACCTTCATTGAACTCATTTACAACCAGCCGATGAATTTAACTAGCTCATTTATCAGAAATTAAACATGATATTCTCAGATTTCTGCTTGTTTCTCCTGAAATTGAATATTATGAAGCATCCGTCACAAAACTTCTACATACAGCGATAATAAGATTATTTTCCGATCATTAAAAATTAACATGCAAAGAAAAATACACATCAAAACAAATATATATCCCACAAATCAAGTTAAACACATTGAACACATACAGAAATGAGTTCTTCTTTCATCTTCTTGTGTTTAACGGGGCTTTTCCATCTCCTACTGGACTGGAGTGTGGATGCGTTTGGGAAAACTAATTTTGGGTTTTATTGTTACATTTCGGTGACTTTGGGAGCTGTTATTATTTTTTTTTTTTTCAGTTCAATTTTACAATTGAATTTATTAAATGATTGTAACAATTGCCAGAATAAGCTTTTTTATTTCATAATGCAGTTGTGATGTCGATGCTTTAGATAAGATGTTTGTTTAAAATAGAATATCAGGAATGTATCATATATGTAAAACCTGATATTACACCACATACATTTTTCTTTAATAGCTGTGCACACCGCATTTATACATCGATGGATTGTCCTTATACTAAGACCGAAAGTTTCCCCATGACGATTCGCTTTCGGGTCGGAACCGGTGGCAACCTGCGACAGGCGCAACATCAGGACCAATATTACAGTCCTATCAGAAGGGTAACTGTTCCCTTTTGATTGCAATTCCTCGACTTCTGATTGCATTTATTTGTGAAATTAAAATGACAGTAAGCTGGCCAATTTCAATGCATTGTCTCAATAATCTCCCCATTTTACCAAAACTTCAGGGGAAAAAACATTAGGGACATCTGGGAGGCAAAAGGTACACAATTATCGGTAATCCAAAACTTATATGACAAAGTGTTTTTTTAAGCACGACGTCATCACGCACACCATTTTTATCAATAAAAGGCCACTTAAATGGCGCTAAGCACAACGGCTAATTTCAAAACAGTGTGAAAAGTGGATGGAAACTAGATTATTGACAAACACTATATTTTAATACATTGAAAACATTTAAAAAGCATAATTGTAAAATGTTTTCGGGTGGTCTGGGTAGCTTAGCGAGAATTGAAGCTGACTACCATCCCTAGAGTCGCAAGTTTGAATCCAGCGTGTGCTGAGTGACTCCAGCCAGGTCTCCTAAGCAACCAATTGGTCTGGTTGCTAGGGAGTGTAGAGTCACATGGGGTAACCTCCTTGTGGTTGCTATAATGTGGTTCGCTCTCGGTGGGGCACGTGGTGAGTTGTGCGGATTGACGGCAACTGAGATTCGTCCTCCGTCACCCAGATTGAGGCGAGTCACTACGCCACAACGAGGACTTGGAGCGCATTGGGCATTTTCAAATATTCACCCTCTCTCTGGACTGACATTGATCAAGATTTGTGTTAAATTTACCATGATTTTACTACAGTTTCCATATTTTAAATATTATATTCAAAGTGACATCATAGACTATTAATAAAACAGGAAAATGAAAACTGGTTAATTTTGTGTTATTATTGTTTGACCACAAATATCATAGTTTAACTGGTTACTGTAGTAGTTTAATCACGGTATTTGAAGTAAAACCATAATAATCACAAGATTAACCATGATAAATCTATAGTCATATAAAAACACACTGAAGCCTAAAACAAACATACAATATAAAATCATGGCTTTACTATAGTAGTTACCATGACAGTGTGATGTTTTTGGTCTGAAACATGGTTTTGCTATAGTAATATTGTAGTAAACATGACTGAGGTGGGACATGTTTGTTTTAGTATTTTTGGGACAAAACCATGTTTTAATAAAGATTATTCATGGTTAATCTTGTGATTACTTTGGTTTTATTACAAATACAATGATTAAATTACCTCAGTAATCACAGTTAAACTACAGTTATTGTAGTAAAAACAGAATAATCACAAAATTATGTTTTTTAAACCACAGTATTCATTTTCCTGTAGTACTATATTTTCACTACGAATATCATGGTTAAAATATGGTTACTGTAGTAAAATCATGGTAAATTTATAGCGAGAGACAGTAAAACTATTTCAGAAAACAAATTCCCCCTGAAAGGAGGATCTTCTATTACGATCATTAAAACCCCAAAGACAGAAAAACAACATGCTCAGAACACAAACTCACAAACACAAACTCACAAATGAAGTTAAACACATTCAAACGCTTACAGATAAAATCTTCTTCTTCTCGTGTTTAATGGCGCTTTTGCGTCTCCTGCTGGACTGGAGGACGCGTTTGAGAAAACTCATTTTGGGTTTTATTGTTCAGTTCTGGTGATTTTGGGAGCTGTTTTCTCAACACAGCATTCATGTAAATAAATAGTTTTTTATGCAGATTGATACAATACATTTGATAATTGCATTTATTAAAGGCATTATTACAATTGCCAAAATATGTTTTTATTATTATTATAAATAAAAAAGGTTACTGTTTGGTTGATGCTGAACTCTATATTTTAAAACCTTCGAACTGTTTAAAATGGCTTAATTTTAAAACAATAAGAAGTTCAAAGTAAATATTCTAGTTTTGTTGCAGTCTTCTCAGTAATCTCCTCTCCACCCTGCTTCTCCCATTCTGATATGATCCCATAACAAATATTTTAAAAATATCAGAAAATTATCTTTATTTAATAATATTTGTATTATTATTATTGTCACTTTTTTCTTGACCCTACAATGCATATTACATGCCATCCCATTGCAAATTGTTTTATTGATTCATTGATTAAACAAAGAACAGCAAAACATACAGAATCAATATTTATCCCTCACTACTTAGCACATATGCTAATCACACACATCCACTACACCTCTCTCTCCACTGTCCCTCCCTGAAGATGCCCTGCAAAATAGACAGATATTTGCCCCATTTCTCCACAAACAGGTCTAAACTCCCCAGTCTTCTGGATGCCCCCTCCTCAAAAGCTGCCACTCTGGCCATCTCTGAACACCACTCCTGAAATGGGGGCACTCCAGCCAACTTCCAACTCCTTAAAATAATCTGTCTGGCAATTATAATACTAGTTAGGACCCAGATCTACCAACTTCTATGAACATTTGTGTGGAAAAAAGCAGACTGCAACTTGAATAAACAGCATGATAATTATGTTTTATACTTTTCTTTGCTCAATGTATATTAATATGCATAAACATTTATATGTCATTTATAAACATTATTTTTACATACATTGCCTTGAAAAAGTTATCCATCAGTCTTTTTGGATAAGTCACTATCAACTTTGCACATGATGTAGCAATATTAGAATAATAAATTGCTCAAGCTGTACCAAATTAGTGGGGGATCAGTGATGGAGCAATTTTGAGGTCTCTCCAAAGATGTTTAATAGGATTTTTTAATTTATTTATTTATTTCGATCTCCATTAGCTGCACACGAGCAGCTACTCTTCCTGGAGTCGATACAATCCAACATGCCGCTTACAAGACCTTTACACCAATATTCAATGCATTACATTTTGCAAAACAAAACACTAATGCAATAAAGATTAAAAACACAACACCCCTACTCACACATACCTACATACAAATCCAAACACACACCCATATACACAAGACCTAGTTTAGTCATAGTTCTAAGATCTGAAATAATCTTTTGTTACAAAAAATACAATTTGGCCATGATACTGTAAGCAAGAATTTATAGTGGAATAACAATTTACCATTCGCAATACATTTTAATTTATGATCAAATGCCTTTTTAAAAGGACTTTAAACTGATGTTTACTGTGTGCATTTACAATGTCTCTGGGCAAAGTGTTCCAACCGGACATGGCTTTATACAACATAGTTCTCTTTCCATAATTTGTTTTTACTTTGGGTAGTATAAACCTACCCTCTGTAGAATGTCTAGTGGCATAATGGTGCTCATCAAAACTAAAGTTTAGCCTACAATAAAGTACTTTTGGTAATTTAGTTAAAATAATGTTCCTTGTTAAATTTAGCAAGGAAACTGTAAATCTTTCTTTTACATTTAACCAGGACAGTGTGTTATGCATCCAGTTCACATTAGTTCCAAATGGACACTGAAGTACACATCGTGCTGCTCTATTTTGGACCATTTGTAAATCTGTTATATATGTCACAGCAGCACATGACCAAACCTCTGAGCAATAGTCCAACTGTGACAATACAAGTGATTTCATAACATCTGCCCTCATGTTAAAAGGCAGCATGTGAGAACACCTTCTCACCATAAAAGACCATTGCACATCCTGCGCACAACTATACTGATATGCTTGGACCATGATAAGTGGTTATCGACTTCGATACCCAGAAGCCTCGTCTGTAGTACCTGCTCAACATACATATCTTTAACAACTAGATTCAATTTGGGTTCACTCAACAACATGTGTCTGGTACCAAAAACAATACTTTTTGTCTTGCCTACATTTAAGACTAGCTTATTATTTGTAACCCACTCTACTACAGACTTTAGTTCTTCCAATAACACAATTTCAAGGTCTTCAATAGTTTTGTGAGATGAATAGATAGTCGAGTCATCAGCGTACATAGCTATTTTTACTTTCTTTAAGACTAATGGCAAGTCATTTGTATATATAGAAAACAGGAGTGGTCCTAAACAACTTCCCTGTGGTACACCACAGTCAACTGCTCTTTCATGTGAAAAACTTCCATTGAAAAAAACAGTTTGCCTCCTATTTCCTAAATAACTCTGAAACCAAATTGTTGCTGTTGAGCTGAAACCATAACAGTGCAATTTGCTTAGTAAAAATTTGTCATCAATCAAATCAAAAGCAGAGCTAAAATCTAACAGTACAGCTCCTGCTAACTTTTTATTATCTAATGCTATTAGCCAGTCATTTGTCATTTGAGCCATAGCAGTGGTGGTCGAATGACCTGCTCTATAGGCATGTTGGAATTCTGTATTTAAATTATGATCGGAAAAATATTTTTGAATTTGTTTCACAACAATCTTCTCCATAATTTTAACGCAGGCAACAGACTAATCGGTCTACAGTTGGGTCCACAGAAAGTTGAAGATGTTTTTTTGGTAACGGTACAATTTTGGCTGTTTTCCAAGCCTGAGGATAAACCCCTATATTTAGGCTCAAATTTAAAATATGAGTAAAAGGGACAGCAAATAAACTAGCAACAGATTTAAACAACTTAGAATCAATATTGTCCATACCAGATGGTTTTTCCTTACATTCCAATAGTAATTCCTCTACCTTTTGCACTGTAACTTTACCAAAATGAAAATTGCAGTTCTTTTTCTGCATAATGCTGTTCCTTATTAAGACCTCTGCTTTTATATTTCCAGTTTGTTCCATATCACCCCTTAGTTTATTGATTTTATCACAAAAATAATTATTTAAATGATTGGCCATATCAATTGGCTTTGTAATAAAATAACCCTCTGGTTCAATAAATGCTGGGATAGATTTAACTTTCCTTCCCAACATCTTGTTTAAGACATTCCATAATTTCTTATTGTCATACTTCTCATTTATAATCAAATTTTTATAATACAATTTCTTTTTCTTTATGTTTAATTTAGATACATAATTTCTCAACTTTCGATATACTCTAGTTATGAATCGCCAATCTGATTCATAACTAGAAATATTTGCCACTTTTTAGCCTCATCCCTCTCTAGCATACACTCCTTAAGTTCATTATCAATCCACCCTGCTCTAACTTTCCTCACTGTTCTCTTTTTTAAAGGGGCATGTTTATCACTTACTTCTAAAAACAACTTATTAAAGGCTTTAACAGCATCATCAGGATTGTCACTTATCAGGACCTCATCCCAACAAATACTACGGACATAAAGTCATCTTCAATAAACTGTTTATATGATCTTTTTACAATTATACTATGTCCACCCTTAGGAACTTTAGTTTTCCTCACGACTACTATTAAATTGTGATCACTACAGCCAACTGGAAATAATATAGCTTTGCTACAGAAATCACCAGAATTTGTAAACATATGGTCAATTAGAGTAGATGTTATAGATCCATCACTCCTACAGCATATTCAAGTAGGATCGGTCACAAGTTCTTCCAAGCCACATGCCTCTGTTACAGAGTAAAGCTTGTTTCTTGAAGAACATTGTAATGATTTCCAATCTATATTAAGGTCTCCCATAATATATACTTCGTTTAGACTATCACACACATTATCTATCATAGCACATACATTCTCTAAATATGCTGAATTAGCATTGGGTGGACGGTAACAACAGCAAACTAATAAGGGACTTAAATGTGGAATATGAACTTGAAGCCATAAAGCTTCAATCTCAGATGTCATTAAATCCACTCTTAGTTTAACTGGTATGCTCCTGTATGTATATAGCAACTGTAGGACTGAGGTCAGGACTCTGACTGGGCCACTCAAGGACATCAAGTTTCTTAATTTAAGACACTCCAGTGTTGCTTCGGCTTTGGGTCATTGTCCTGCTGAAACACAAAATTACTCCCAATACTTTCTGGCAGAGGAAAATAGGTTCTTATCCAAACTCTTGTGTATTTTCCAGCATTCATCATCATCATCCCATCAACCTTCACAAGACTGCCAGTCCCTGCTGCTGAAAAGCACCCAATAACATGATGCTGCCACCAGCGTGTTTCACTGTGGGGATGGTATATTGTTCAAGTGCAGTTTTGGCATTTCACCACACAATACCATTAAGTGTTTAAGCCAAAAAGTTTCACTTTAGTAACATCAGATCACAAGACCTTCAGCACATCTTTGAAGTATCCAAGTGATGTATTGCAAAGTCTTTACGGGAAAGCATGAGCTTTTTTCCAGCCAAAGCTTCTTCCTAGCCACTCTGCCGTACAGCCTCTTATTGTGCAATAGTTTTGATATTGTTGAGCCATGGACATTATTTTCAGTCACAGCCAGTAATTAACCTAGTAATTATGAAGGGCATGAATACTTAAAAATCAAATATAATGTTAGTTTTACATGACATATTTTTCAATTTAATGAGGTTTTAGACTTTTTTGTTATTTGGCATAGTTACTTGGCATTTTCAATGTACTGTATATTAGAACTCGTCATTGCCACAATTTTCTCCCTGTATATCATTCAAAAGACTACAATTCCGGGTTCAGTACAAGTTAAGCTCAATTGATCACATTTGTGGAACAATGGTACATTCATATTGACTAATAATTTTTCTTTTTGTGATTAACATTTGTTATTGATTCATACAGTAAACAACGAAAAGCAAAACATATATACACAGAATCAACATTTAACCCCCACTATTACCCCTCCCAATCCCCAACCCCACCCTGACACTCAACAAACATTCCTGTGGTCACACATGGGTACACACACACACACACACACACACACACACACACAAAATAATAATACAAATCACACACATAAACCACTACACCTCAATCTCCACTGCCCCACCCCCAAGAGCCCTCCAAGAATGCCAGATAGTTGCCCCATTTCCCAACAAGCAAATCCAAGATCCCCAGTCTTGTATATGACACTTCTTCAAAAGCCACCACCCTCCCAATGTCCGTGCACCACTCCTGAAATGGTTAGAACCCAATGTTTTATGCGTTTATTCCATATATTGATGACAGCTCCATCGCCTAAAATACTGAGTCTGAGGCAAAATTAAATTTTAGTGCCAAATACATCACACATAAAACTCTGAACCTTTAACCACAATTCAAGGATCTTAAAACACCACCAAAAAACATGGGTTGTGTCTCCATCTTCTGATTGGCATAGCCAGCCGGTGGGTGTACTTTTAAAACCAAGCCTATACAATCTAGAGGGGGCCCAATAGATGTAACTATGTAAAACCTTGAATTGCATAAGGCACACCCTTGCATCTCTAGAGGCAGACTTAAAAAAATTTTTTATCCTAGCCCACACTCCCTCCACGAATACAAAGTTTAGATATTTCTCCCATAATCTCTTGATAGAAGTTAAAGCTCCGTCCCCCAGACTCTGTTGTAATGAACACTAGCGGCGCTACAACACCAACGACTTTTATTAACTTCACACAAATCACCAGTAAAACATCAGATTATCAGTTAGTTCCTCACACAATGCAATCTTATGACACGTTTACTACTGATGCCTCATGACCTTTTCCAAAAGGTATGTATATAGGTATCTCCCTCACAATCCACTCTGACCAGCAGAAAGGGGACTTATCAATACATCATTTTGGTGCTATATTAGGAGAGTGAGGACAAGGTAAGGACAGGCATCTGTTGAAACATTGTTCACCCCAAGTTAGGATCTCCCCAGATACCCAGGACTCTGTGGGAGAGTGTTGCACAAGCCAAGGTCTGCCAATGACAATTTCTGATGTGGAACCCTCATGAACGAGAAGTGGAATGTATTCAGTATGACAGGTGCCTACTTGTAGGAGGATGGGTATGGTTCAATGAGTAATGATACCTTTTCCCAGTGGTTGGCCCACTACAGAGTGGATAGGGAGTGCTGTGGAGCAGGTGATGGTTGGGAAGTTGAGTTGCTGACAGAGAGATTTGGAGATGAAGTTTCCCAACGATCCCGAATCAATGAGGGCCTCTATTGTGAGGAAGAGTAAGTTGGCAGTAATATTCACGGAAGTGCTCTATGGAGAATAAATGGTGGGATTACAATTTAATCTAATTGAAGAGCATTGGCGGTTTCACAGAGATCGACTCCCACTGGATTCATGTTGAGGTCAAGTCTTCTGTTAGGAATGCACTCACACCAATGTACAGTTGAATCCAGATGTGGTAGGATTTAATGAGAAGATGGATGGATACAGCAGATACAGGTAAAAGGAGATATCAGCAGTAAAACAGAAAATGACAGTATAATGTTCCAACAGGTAGGTAACAGAGGTAAGTAGCAAAGTACATATACTGTTGATAATAAACAAGTGAATACGTATGATGAAGAGAGAGAGACACTGCATGGGTGCAGAGTGGTCGTGAATAGTCCAAGGTGAGACTTGACAATGATGTGTGTTTTAGGTGAGTATATATAATGTTCATAATGAGCTGTTCATTGATTGCAGTTGAGATGGATTAGAACACCAGTGATCTGAAGCAGAGAACTGTAGGAGGTGGAGAGGCATACATCATGTCCTTTTTTATGTGTCAAATATTTATCATATCAATTTACCTATAATATTGCAAACACATGGCAGAGAAGGTCCTGAAGCAACTGACAAAGGGCCTAGATAAAAAAGACAATTGTCATCTCCTAGGCAAATTCAAGGTATGGTGTTTCCAATTTACACTCTATCATCACCTGATGTGGCCACAAAAAAGTGTGAGATTTCAGCAGCGGCAGTGGCAAGGATGGACTCCAAGGTCAAAAGTTATATCAAAAAGTGTCTTGGCATACCACATTTTCTCTTAGATTTAGCATTGTTTGGAAGAAATGCTTTACAACTGCTTCTAAAATCACTCACTCTGGGCAACAAGCAGGAAAAGACCAGACTTGTTTTGGAGTTATGGGAATCAACAGACCAAGCAGTGAGGGCAGGTTGAGTCCAAGTCCAAACAGGCAGAACTTGTAAGGCAGAGGAGGTCGTAAACCAGGCAGTTTCAAGACTGAAGCATCAAGAGAAGGAAGGACAAAGTTAGGAAGAACATGCCTTGGATGGGGGGGTGGCTCCCAAACTGTGGTCAACAGCCTCCCGAAAACAGAGGAAAGCAATGGTAGTTACGGAAGTATCTAGGATGGAAGAGGAAGGGTATAAGATCAGGTCAGTCAGCCATCAGCAGCAAGGGTGCTCGACCATATGGGAGGGGACATCTGATAGTGTGTTAGGATGGGCTGAATTGTGGAAGGTACTCCAGGCCAGGCTAAGTTTTCTAATAAGATCCACCTTCAATACCCCCCAAGCTCTGGGAATTTGTCTCTGTGGTATGGCAAAAAGGAGAGATGCCCCATCTGAGAGGACCCACGAGGGTGTTACTACTCGGAGGTAACACCCCCCAACCATTACTTATACCATGATCAATGGAAATATGTAAATGCTTCACACTTTAATCCCACACAATGTTCAAGCCAAATCTCTTACACTGAGTTTATTACTCCAGTCCTCAGGTCTTTACACTGGCTTGCAGTTACATTGAGTATGGATATTTTAAAGTACTATTACTAGTGAATAAATCACTCAATTGCCTAGGATCTAAATACATTGCAGATATGCTTGTTGAATATAAACCTAACGGACCTCTCAGACCATTAGGATCAAGTGAGGATCAACATGGTGAGACAGCGTTTAGCTCTAATGCCACCCGCAGATGGAACCAGCTTCCAGAAGAGGTCAGATGTGCTCCAACATTAGCCATATTCAAAACCAGGCTGAAAACATCTAAAGTTAAAATCTCTTTAGGTGTGAATTTACTAACTGAAAACTGCTGAATTTACTGATCGCACTGCACTTTATTTCTGTATTATTTTAATTTTTTATATATATTTTAATAGTTTAAAAACAAAAATTTGTAATATTTTTATTCAAATTTCTTGTTCTTAATGGGTTTTAAAATGGATTTTTATGGATTTTGTATTTTCTTTATGAAAAGCACTTTTAATTACCATTGTGTATAAAATTTGCAATATAGATAAACTACCAAGCCAATTAATGGGACCTAACCCAAACTGGAGGACAACTGACAAATTTGGTTAAGTAACAGTACTTACCTTTTAGTTTAAGTAGTTTGGCAAAAATGTATGCATCTGTTGTCACATCCTCCCGATTTATTCACACAAGATCCCCTTCCCCTGAGTATAATCCCATACCCGGACTACATTTCCCAGAATCCCATTGACTCTCACACCTGATTTTTATTCACTCATCAACTCCTAGTGTATATCATCACCCCTCAAACTTCGCTTCACTGTAAAGTCTTGCCAATTCACCCTGTTGTCTTGCATTTCTGAGCGTTAATCTTTGTCTATTTTGACCTTCGCCTGTACCTTGGATTTACCCCTTTTGATTACAGTCTTTGTTTGCTGCATTATCTGGATTGCTTACCAGGTTTAGACCTCTGCCTGTTTAACTACAATCTCTATTAAACTCTGCACATGGCTCTTCACTCTTGTCTGACTCTGACTCGTTACATCTGTGTTATTTGGTAGCTTTAATAATCTAAAATATCTGCTAGCAATATGCAAACTGTTAATAATAAAATTGTAATAACCGGGAATGCCATCCCTTGGGCCCACCACCCATTGGAGAAACCGCAGGAGTCGAGTGCGCTGCCATATGGGCGGCAGTGAAGGCCGTGGGCCTCGACGGACCAGACCCGGGCAGCAAAGGCTTGCTTTGGGGACGTGGAATGTCACCTCACTGGGGGGAAGGAGCCGGAACTGGTGAGGGAGGTGGAGCGTTACCAGTTGGATCTGGTGGGGCTTACATCGACGCACAGTTTTGGCTAAGATCCGTACTCCTGGATAGGGGATAGACTCTATTCTTCTCTGGAGTTTCCCAGGGTGTGAGGCGACGGGCGGGTGTGGGGATACTCACGAGTCCCCGGCTGAGCGCCACTACGTTGGAGTTTACCCCGGTGAACGAGAGGGTCGCCTCCCTACGCCTACGGGTTGTGGGGGGGAAAACTCTGACTGTTGTCTGTGTATATGGACCGAACAGCAGTTCAGAGTATTCAGCCTTCTTGGAGACCCTGAATGGAGCCCTGAATAGGGCCCCAGTAGGGGACTCCATAGTGATGCTGGGTGACTTCAACACACACGTGGGAAATGACAGGGACACCTGGAAAGGCGTGATTGGGAGGAATGGCCTCCCTGATCTGAACTCAAGTGGATGTTTGTTATTAGACTTCTGTGCTAGTCATGGATTATCTATAACAAACACCATGTTCGAACATAAGGATGCTCATAAGTGTACGTGGTACCAGAGCACCCTAGGCCGAAGGTCGATGATCGATTTTGTAATCGTGTCGTCGAATCTGAGGCCATATGTTTTGGACACTCGGGTGAAGAGAGGGGCGGAGCTGTCAACCGATCACCATCTGGTGTTGAGTTGGGTCAGGGGGTGGGGAAAGCCTCTGGACAGACCTGGGAAGCCCAAGCGAGTAGTGCGGGTGAACTGGGAACGTTTGGAGGAGGTCCCTGTCCGCGAGATCTTCAACTCACACCTCCGGTGGAGCTTTTCAGGCATCCCTGCGGAGGTTGGGGACATTGAACCGGAGTGGGCAATGTTCAAAGCTTCCATTGCCGAAGCCACGGTGGAGAGCTGCGGCCTCAAGGTTTTAGGTGCCGCGAGGGGTGGTAACCCTCGAACACCGTGGTGGACACTGGTGGTCAGGGAAGCCGTCCGACTGAAGAAAGAGGCCTTCCGGGATTTGTTGTCCCGGAGGTCTCTGGAGGCAGTTGCAAGGTACCGACAGGCCCGAAGGGCTGCGGCCTCGGCCGTGAGGGAAGCAAAGCAGTGGGTGTGGGAAAAGTTCGGAGAAGCCATGGACAAGGACTTTTGGTCCGCACCAAAGTGCTTCTGGAAAACCGTCCGCCACCTTAGGAGGGGGAAACGGGGAACCATCCAAGCTGTATACAGCAAAGATGGGACGCTGTTGACCTCAACCGAGGAGGTTATTGGGTGGTTGAAGGAACACTTTGAAGAACTCCTAAATCCCAACACGCCCTCTATGGTAGAGGCAGAGCCGGTGGCTGATGGGGAATCAGATTCTATTTCCCTGGGGGAGGTCACTGAGGTAGTCAAACAACTCCCAGGTGGCAAAGCCCCGGGGATTGATGAGATCTGACCAGAAATGCTGAAAGCTTTGGATGTGGAGGGGGTGTTATGGATGACACGCCTCTTCAACATTGCGTGGAAATCTGGGACAGTGCCTAAGGAGTGGCAGAACGGGGTGGTGGTTCCCCTCTTCAAAAAGGGGGATCAGAGAGTGTGTGCCAACTACAGGGGTATCACACTTCTCAGCCTCCCTGGTAAAGTTTACTCCAAGGTGCTGGAGAGGAGGGTTCGGCCGATTGTCGAACCTCGGATTGAAGAGGAACAATGCGGTTTTTGTCCTGGCCGTGGAATGAAGGACCAGATCTTTACTCTCGCAAGGATCCTGGAGGGGGCCTGGGAGTATGCCCATCCGGTCTACATCTGTTTTGTGGATCTGGAGAAGACGTATGACCGGGTCCCCCGGGAGAGACTGCGGGAGTACGGGGTGGGGGGGTCCCTTTTTAGGGCGATCCAATCCCTGTACGTCCAAAGCGAGAGCTGTGTCGGGGTCCTCAGCACGAAGTCGAGTTCATTCCATGTGGGGGTTGGTGTCCGCCAAGGCTGCGCTTTGTCACCAATCCTGTTTGTGATATTCATGGACAGGATATCGAGGCGTAGTCGGGGTGGGGAAGGTGTTCGGTTCGGTGGGCTGGAGATCTCATCGCTGCTTTCTAGAGACTGTTGTGCATCCCAAGAGATCAGCAGTTACTGAAATACTCAAACCAGCCCATCTGGCACAAACAATCAGGCCAAAGTCACTAAGATCACATTTTTTCCACATATTGATGGTTGACATGAACATTAACTGAAGTATTATGCATATTTGTATTTATATCTGTATTTGCATAATTGTATGCATTGCACTGCTGCCACACGATAGGCTGATTAGATGATTGCATGAATAAGTAGGAGTACAGTGCTCTTTGAGTGTATGTTTCCTGCGTGGATGAAACTCATGATTTGAGATTACCTGGATTGAAAGTTTATACTTTTTATATACTATTGTACAGCATCAGACGATAAAGCAAGTGAACCGTAATACTACAATAGTACATATATGCACAGCACACAATAAAACTGAAAAAAAGAAGAGGATTCAGTAATGATGGGGACAAAACATACTTTATTAAAAAAATTAATAATATGCAGAAATGTGCAATATAATAGTTTCATGGTAACACAATAAACAAATTAATATTTTCATTGCTATAAAATTGGTACATTATAAACAACTTGAGATGTTTATACATTTCATGGGGAACTACCATATAGAAACTTTACTTTTAGTGGCTTTTAAAAAGACTATCTGCTAAAAGGACAAAGCAAAGTGATAACGTGAGCATTTATGTGACTGGGGTAAAAGAAATTAGATAACGGTGGCGCACGCATCATCCTACAGTGAAGCATGGTGGTGGCAGCATCATGCTGTGGGGATGTTATTCAGTGGCAGGAACTGGGAGACTAGTTAGTATCGAGGGAAAGATGAATGCAGCAATGTACGAAGACATCCTTGATGAAAACCTGCTCCAGAGCACTCTGGACCTCAGACTGGGGTGAAGGTTCATCTTCCAACAGGACAATGACCCCAAGCACACAGCCAAGATAAGAGTGGCTATGGGACAACTCTGTGAATGTCCTTGAGTGGCCCAGCCAGAGCCCACTCTTGAACCAGATTGAACATCTTTGGAGAGATCTGAAAATGGCTGTGTACCGATGCTCCCCATCCAACCTGATGGATCTTGAGAGGTCCTGCAAAGAAGAATGAGAGAAACTGCCCAAAAATAGGTGTGCCAAGCTTGTATCATCATACTCAAAAAGACTTGAGGCTGTAATCGGTGCCAAAGATGCTACAAACAAAGTATTGAGCAAAGGCTGTGAATACTGATGTACATGTGATTTTTTTATTTTTAATAAATTTGCAAAGATTTCAAACAAACTTTCTTGTTGTCATTATGGGGGTATTGTTTCTAGAATTTTGAGGAAAATTATGATTTCAATCCATTTTGGAATAAGGCTGTAACATATCAAAATGTAGAAAAAGTGAAGCACTGTGAATACTTTCCGGATGCACTGTATATTGATGATCGCCCAATTGCCTAAAATACAGAGTCTAGGGCAAAATTTAATTTGAGTGTCCAATACATCACACATAAAACCCTGAACCTTCAAACTAATTTTTGTATCTTAACAACACCAAAAGACATGGATTGTGTCTCCATCTTCTGATTGGCATCACCAGCAGGTGGGTGTGTCTTTAAGACCAAGCCACAATCTAGAAAGGGTCCCAATAGAATCAATGTAAAATCTTGAATTACATAAATTGCACCCTTGCATCTCTAGATGCAGACTTGATGTTTTTTTTTTTTTTATCCTAGCCCACACTCCCTTCTCTCAAGATATTATGGGAGAAAAATTTAAACTTGGTGTTGGGGAAGTTGAAGCTCCGTCCCCCAGACTCTGAATAAGCAGGGAGAAATACACTTATGCAGCTCCGTCCCCCAGACTCTGAATAAGCAGGGAGAAATACACTTATGCCTCATGACCTTTTCCAAAAGCAGTAATCACCATTCCCAGAGTGTCTGCCACTTTAGGGGGGGTGTATGCTACTCCCATAAAAAGTACAGAGCAGGTGGCTCAGCTGTAAATACCTAAATATCTGAAATCTGGGAATGTTGCACCACATTTTTAAAGAATCTAAACACTCCACTCTCATATAGGTCACCGAGTGTAGTAACCCCCCTCAAAATCCACTCTGACCAGCAGAAAGGCGACTTATTAATGCATAAATTGGGGTTAAGCCATAAACTTGAGTCAACATTTAAATAAATGTCCATACTGAGTGTAAATGCAAGATAACAGGGTGTAATTTAACTTCTCCGGTTTGTTTGCTTTGCAATGGCGAAATAGGGGCAAGAAATTTCCATTCAATACAAAACCAGGAAGGGGCTCTCTCAGGTGGAAGCGACCAATGAGCCAAATGTCTGAGATCGAATGCATAATAGTAAAACAAAATCTTGGGTAGGTGTAGCCCACCTTTGTCAATCAGCCTATGTATGTCAATATCCAAATGAAGAACTTCGCTAAGCTATCAGATTTCATGAAATAAGAGAGGGAAACTTCTATAGGGAGAGGGGAATATAGAGAGGGAATTTTGGAATACAATTAATTTTAATAACATTAACCTTCCCAATCAAAGATAAATGTAATGAAGCCCACCAGCCCACATAGCTCAAAAACCTTTTTATTAAAAGGGTCAAAATTAATTAAGTAAATCACACAAATTTGCTGAGAATAAAATTCCCAAATACTTAATGCCACTGAAAGGTCTGTTTTTCTCTTTGGGCTTTGTCCTGCTGCACCATATTTTCATACTGAGAAACTGAATTTAAGTTTGTGTGACTGAGAAATTCCTCCAACTTTCCATTTCTCACTGGTTTGTCCTTCATTCCCTTGATTGTACAAACACAGGAATCAATAGCTGCTTTAGCCTGAGGTAGAATAAGCGAGTTCTTCTGAAGCACAAGACTCAACTTTGAGATTTCTCCAAACAGGTCATGGAGAAAGTGACAAAACCCCACAAAAGGCAACTTCTGATGCCGGTCTTTTGCAAGTTCCGGTAACGAAGCTAAAAACAATGGGTGATAGGGCATTCTCCTCAGTCGCCCCAAAGTTATGGAACTCCTTGCCTTCCGAAATCAGATCTGCACCATCTTTGAAAAGTTTTAAAACATCACTTAAAACTCATTATTTTACGGAAGCATTTGGGTAAAGGTAATATTGGTGGTTGTCAATGAGATGTATCTTATGGTCTTAATCTGTCTTGATATTTATTTATAATTTGTTTTTAGGTTTGTAATCCTGTGTGAAATATTTTGTATTGTGTGATCATGCCTTTTTATGTGTTTTTATATATATTTTTTTTTTTAATTCTTTATTTTATTTTATTTTTTTTAAATTTTGCTATGTAAAGCGCTCTGAGAATTAACTTTTAAAAGCGCTATACAAAATAAAGTTATTATTATTATTATTATTATTAACTTTTCCATTTGTTGTGAGATGTGTTTTGCTCTTCCTGCTATTTCAGTGTTTTTGGATGAGGCAGCAAGGTGTTGCATGTGGAAGTGCACAGCTGTATATTGGCCCTGGCCTGTAGTCTGATCAGATGCAAGAAAAACAGAAAGGGCTCTGTAAATGTGAGGCAGCCAGCGCTGGGTCTTCACAGCAGAAGGTGTTCGTATGGCACAGCCTAACTCCATGCCAATGGCTTTCAACTCACGCTTGCTTTTGGGGCTAAAATGGTATGTTTTCCATATTAGCTCTAACAAGTCATAGACATTTTGAATCATTGGAACAGACTTCTGAACATCCAGCTTGGCTAAATCCAGTCTGTGTGGCATACAATGAAAGGAAAGAATGTGCTGTCTTATTTCTTCTCTAAAGAGAGCACCTACTCCTCTTCGAGCACCCATGTTAACGGCAGCCCCATCTGCTCCAAATGCAGTAATCTTCTTCTGCCACCAATCACGATCAGTTTGTTTAGTATCACTAAACAAGCATTTTATTTTATCTAATATTCCATGTGCATGGCAGTGTTCAAGCTCAGGTAAACCAATAAACCTGTTCACTGCCACACCTGCAGAAATGTGCCTGCAGTATGCAATAACGTTGTCTTTCCCAGAAACGTCTGTGCCACAGTCAGTGATCATGGAGATGTAATTAGCTGTCTGTGCATCTGTCAGTGCTTGTTCTTTGAGCTCATCTGCAATGCATCCTACAAACTCAGCACAAGATGTGTCGTTATCATAAGTTTTGCTCACATCAAGTCCGTTTTTTCTCATTAATAATATCTGTGAACTAAATTTATTGAACGGCAGCTCTTCCCGTGCGATCATATAGGCTGTGTTAAATTTCATTTGTAACTCCTTCCATTCCTTTTCGTCCCGCAGCTCGCATGCACGAGAAACTGCACGTGCAAACGGTGTAGTCTGTGGAGCATTCTTCGCGATTATGTGATCACGTGCATTTTTATGCTTGTTACTGTCCCCGTGTTTTCTCACAGTCTCTTTTTTGAAATGGTTAGTTCCTGCAATGAACTCCGTTTTCCCCGCTATTTCTTTGCCTGCTCTTGAACAAAAGTCACAAAACATTTTTTGTGTCTCGTGATCATACCTCAGCCAAGAAAACTCCTGAATCCAGGACGTTTTGAAATGTCTTTCTGCACGGTGTTCACTGACTGATGCGGAAAGATGAATCCCTGTGTCAGTGTCCCTGGCGTTCTCTTGCACGCTCGTGCTGGCACAGCTGCTGGAGCCTGCTTTTTTGTTAGCAGGTGTGTCATCCGTGCTGGCGATTGACAGAGATGAGGATTGCTTGAAGAAGTCAGATATTTTTCGCTTTGACATTTTCTTCTGGCGCGGAAAGGTGACATTCACTTTACCCGTTCATATTTTGGCGCTTTCACTCAGTGACGTTCACACAAAGCATCTCATTTCATGACGTTAACAAAACAAATGAAGCGATAGGCTACTGGTTATAAAACATGCACGTAGGATGCAAATTTTACAATCAAAGGGAGTAAATTTGTATTGTCGCCAATGGCGACCTTGACAGAAATTTCACTCGCAAATAAATATATTTGGTCGCAAATGCGACCATTTTAGTCGCAGTTTGGAGCCCTGAAGGCATAGATCTAGTAGGGGTGGAGACGAATAATAAAATATAATCTGTGAAAAGAAAAAGTTTAAGCGCCACACCTCCAGCCATCACCCCTGGAAAATCATCTTCCCTTCTTATCGCGGCTGCTAATGGTTCCAGGGCAAGACAGAAGAATAATGGGGAAAGAGAGCAACCCTGCCGGGTGCCCCTATCCAGAGTAAAATATTCTGAAATTAATTCATTTGTTTGTACCACCACTACCGGGTGTCCATAAAGTAACTTAATCCATCCAATATAAGTATTCCCGAACCCGCATGCTTCCAAAATCTTAAAAAGATTATCCCATTCTACCATATCAAATGTCTTTTCAGCATCAAGTGAGATGGCAATGACCGAAGTCTGATCATTCGCCATTGACCAAATGATATTAATGAAATGCCTAATGTTATCATGGAGTGGTGGTGGCGTAGTGGGATACAGCACATAACTGTTATTCAGAAGGTCTCCGGTTCAATCTCCAGAGCAACCACCATTGTGTCCTTGAGTAAGGCACTTAACTCCAGGTTGCTCTGGGGGAATTGTCCCTGTAATAAGTGCACTGTAAGTCGCTTTGGATAAAAGCGTCTGCCAAATGCATAAATGTAATGTAAATGTATCAGAAGTGCTGCAGCCTTGAATAAACCCTACCTGATCTATATGTAACTTTACTTAATCTTAACAAACATTTTTGGCAATATTTTTACATCTAGCTGGATCAAGCAAACTGGACGGTAACTCTTACACTCTATTGAATCTTTGCCCTTTTTAAGAATCAGACAGATCCGGGCTTGTGTCATGGTTGGCGGAAAAAAGTGTTAGCACTTAAGGGTTTTCACCAGTATGAATTCTCTCGTGTTTTTTCAAGTATGCAGACTGAATGAAACTCTTTTCACAGTGTGAGCACTTGTAAGGTTTCTCTCCAGTATGAATTCTCTCGTGTACTGTCAGGTTATGTGATTGACTGAAACTCTTTCCACAGTGTGAGCACTTGTAAGGTTTTTCTCCAGTATGAACTCTCTCGTGTACTGTCAGGTTATGTGATTGACTGAAACTCTTTCCACAGTGTGAGCACTTGTAAGGTTTTTCTCTAGTATGAAATCTCTCGTGTGTTTTCAGGTCTTTTGAATGAATGAAACCCTTTTCACAGTATGAGCACTTGTAAGGTTTTTCTCCAGTATGAATTCTCTTGTGTGTTTTCAGGTCTTTTGAATGAATGAATCTCTTTTCACATTGTGAGCACTTGTAAGGTTTTTCTCCAGTATGAATTCTCTTGTGTGATTTCAGGTCTTGTGGCTGAGTGAAACTCTTTCCACAGTATGAGCACTTGTAAGGTTTTTCTCCAGAATGAATTCTCTTGTGGGTTTTCAGGTGTTGTGACCGGGTGAAACTCTTTTCACAGTGTGAGCACTTGTAAGGTTTTTCTCCAGTATGAATTCTCTTGTGTGTTTTCAGGTCATGTGACCGGGTGAAACTCTTTCCACAGTGTGAGCACTTGTAAGGTTTTTCTCCAGAATGAATTCTCTTGTGGGTTTTCAGGTTTTGTGACCGGGTGAAACTCTTTTCACAGTGTGAGCACTTGTAAGGTTTTTCTCCAGTATGAATTCGCTTGTGTGTTTTCAGGTGTTGTGACCTGGTGAAACTCTTTTCACAGTGTGAGCACTTGTAAGGTCTTTCTCCAGTATGAAATCTCTTGTGTGTTTTCAGGTCATGTGACTGAGTGAAACTCTTTCCACAGTATGAGCACTTGTAAGGTTTTTCTCCAGTATGAATTCTCTCATGTGTTTTCAGGTTTTCTGACTGGGTGAAACTCTTTTCACAGTGTGAGCACTTGTAAGGTTTTTCTCCAGTATGAATTCTCTCATGTGTTTTCAGGTTTTCTGACTGGGTGAAACTCTTTTCACAGTGTGAGCACTTGTAAGGTTTTTCTCCAGTATGAATTCTCTCATGTGTTTTCAGGTTTTCTGACTGGGTGAAACTCTTTTCACAGTGTGAGCACTTGTAAGGTTTTTCTCCAGTATGAATTCTCTCGTGTGTTTTCAGGTTTTGTGAGTGACTGAAACTCTTTTCACAGTGTGAACAGTTGTAAGGTTTTTCTCCAGTATGGATTCTTTGGTGCTGTTTCAAGAGGCTTTTATTTGTGAAACACTTTCCACACTGTGAGCAGGTGAAAGCATTATTGGCTGCTCTTCTTTTCTGGTTTTCTGGTGATAAATTCTTCTTAGTCTTTGAGCAACTCAAAGATTTTTCTCCAGTTGTGAAATCATGATGTTTCTGACACTGAAGTTTCTCCTCCACTTCATTCAGTTCTTGACATTGCTCTTTCACTTCCATCAGCTCTAAAATAAACACAGTAATTGGACAAAAATCAATTCAAGAGGGACAAATGTAAAAACAAATCAAATTGAAGCATAATTCAATACCAGAACACAACAAATTTCCAGTATAAATTTGTGATGTTTGTTGTGAAAACGGTATTTATTCATACAGTTTATAATAACTGCATTTAATGATTATAGTCATCAGGGTTTTAAATAAACACCTGCCCAAGTTTTTTTAGGGTTTTTCCTGCATTGAAATTTCTGTGAAAGTTGGGCCACTGCTGAAGCTAATTTTATTGTAGTCATCTCACATTCAGCACTTTATAAGCACTAAATATGCTGCTAATATCAGAGATGCACATCTGTGAGCGCAGATAGTCACCTTTTTTTTAAGCTAATGCTATAAAGTGTAATAATAACAATAAATATAGCTGCAAACAGCAATTAACAGGGTTCAAGTGGTTTAAGGCCTTTATAAAACATAACAATATACGTAAAAGTATTATGTTTTATTTAGCAAGCATGCAACCACCTAGATCATAGATTTACAGCAAATACAGGCTATTTACTATGGGAATATATGTTTTTGTAAAGTTTTATAACAGTTATAGAGCCAACTATTGTACAATCTCTATAAACGTTTGTATGCTTCTTTAGAATTATATGTTGCTTGTGCTCACCTACTTTCATGAAGTTTTGACTTTTCTTTTAGGATTTATAAGCTTGTGTATATTTTGTCAGGCTCATTTTCTAAAGACAGAAATGATATCTGAGATATTACATTTGTTTGGTTTGAGCCAAGGATTCCAATTATATAAAGCACTTGATTCTACGACAAACAGTCTAGGAGTTATAAGCGGTTACGCGTTTTAGATCGCTGTAGCGCCCCGTATTGACTGATTTGGCCAAGTCCGTGTTTCTGAGTAACGAGCAATACTACTACCACCTGACCAAGATTCAAGTCTCTAGGCCTTATGGTTTGCTCTGCCCAATCAGTTTAGTGGCGGATTAATAATAATAATAAATATAGCAGCAAGCAGCAATTAACGGGGTTCAAGCCTTTTAAGAACTTTCAAAGTATGCAATAAAGGAATGTATTTGTATATATATATATATGTGTATATATGTGTGTATATATATATATGTGTATATGTGTGTGTGTGTGTGTGTGTGTGTGTGTGTGTGTGTGTGTGTGTGTGTGTGTGTACTTTGTAAGTTGCTGAGTATGCATACTGGTGTTCAATGACTGATGTCTTCTGTTCAACAATCCTGAAACAGGATAATTGTTATGGTGGTCATTTTTTTAAACTTTTTAACTGTTAAAATAAATAAAATAAAGCCATAAAGCACCCAATCTCCAAAAAAGTTTTAGAAGTTTGGGTTAGTATTAGCATAGGAGACACACAACAAATTTTGTGAGACTCGGATATACGGCCTAGGAGGAGTTTGAAAAAGTATCTTTTTAGAAAATTTGAATTTCAGAAAACATTTTATAAAATGCCATAAAACGAAGATATACATTTTGTAGGTCTTGGTGAAAGGAATTAAGAGGAAAAAAATATTTTGAGATTATTCAACTCACTTGCGGTGTTATTGGTGAAAACGTAAATGTCATTGATTTTTTAAAAATCTTGGTACACAGCCTCATTCTAACACTGTCTATAAATATCTCAAGTTTCGTAATGGTCGGCCATTCAGATATGATGTAATTAGCTGCTGAAATTTGATTGGCTGCTGACGGCCATGTTTTTAATTTGCCTGACTGACATTGTAGGACTGACACTGGCCCCTATAAGATGCAGTCAGAGGCTATAAAGGTGCTGCAAATGATAATGCCCCCAGTTCTCTCTTTTTTCTGAAGCCATGATTGCACATTTCAGTGCCAACAGGTCGTATGTCAAGGAGGAACAGGAGAACAATGATTTAGAAGGAGGAGGAGGTATCTGAAGAAGAAGATGGGGAAGAATACAACCAAGAGCACAATGCATCATCTTTAGATGAAGAAATCCCCCAAGCTGAAAGAGACATTTTTGTCAAAGAACAGCAAAATAACACGGTCCCTGTCACCATATGACAACCAGGGAAGGGTGGCAGTTGCCCATGCCCAGGACATCGCCTTAACATTCTACATGTTCATCACACCAGCGATCGAAAAAATAATCCTAGAGATGACAAATTTGGAGGGTTTCCGTAATATGGAGACAACTGGAAAAGGATGTTTGAGATTGACCTGCTTGCCTACATAGGTCTGCTAATCTTAGCGGGTGTGTATAGGTCCCGAGGCGAGGCTACGTGTAGTCTCTGGGATGCAGAGAGTGGAACGGCGATTTTCCATGCCACTGAAAGTATTTCACACTTTCTCAAGAATGCTAAAATTTGATAACCGTGAGTCAAGACCTGCAAGACGTGTGAGAGACAAACTGGGGGCCATAAGGGAGGTATGGGAGAAGTGGGTGGAGCGTCTGCCATACCTCTACATCCCTGGGCCTGAAGTAACAGTGAATGTGCAACTGGTTCCATTCAGAGGTACATTTTTATTTTCATATCTGTAATAAGTAGGGATGCACCGAAATTTCGGCCGCCGAAAATTTTCGGCCGAAAATGGCACTTTCGGTTTTCGGCCGAAAGAGAAAAAAGGCCGAAAATATGAGCCGAAAATATATACCTCCTCGCCCCGCCCCTCAGTGCTCTGATTTCAATCTGGATCGATCTAGCCCTTATCACGGCGCTACCAAACAAAGGCCGATCATGTCAGCGGTGTGGAAATTCTTCAAAGTTTCTGATAAGGACATCACATTTGCGATCTGCAGTGTTTGTTCAGCAGAACTTTCAAGGTATATATATATATATATATATATATATATATATATATATATATACACACACACATATATATATACACACACACACAGAGTATAGCAAGAGATTCTACAGGAAAGCGCCCCGATCCACAGCAGTGCCACAACTAGCGCTGCTACAACACAACTTGAGACGTATTTAGCTGAACTACGCCAGAAGCGGCAATCCCCTTGACTACTGGCGCATAAACAAAGACCGCTTTCCTTTGCTTGCGCGGATTGCATGCAGATATTTATCTGCCAAAGCACCAGCACAGAGAGTGAGAGACTGTTCAGTGCAGCATCTCATGTTCTTGATGAGCTGTCTGACAGGAGAGACTGTCAGAAAGTTTAGCAACTTTTGTTCTTGAAGAGAAACCTTTCACTTGTAGTTAAATAGAAAGCGGTCCAATATGATTGCTCAATTACTTTACACTTGTTCTTCACTTGAGGATACATCTGTCGTTTACAGTTGAGGTTGGATTTAGTTCAATTACTGCTGTTTTGCACAATCATTTTCACTTAAAGTGTACACACGTTTACATAAACAGAATAGAGCACTGATCTATATATATAATTATATATTATAGTTATATATAGATCAGTGGAATAGAGGCCCTCTGCCATTCTGTGTTCTGCCTGTTGTTTTAATTAGTGGTGCTTGCAAAGCATCACTATTGTAATCTCACATACTTATTAGTGGTGCTTGCAAAGCATCACTATTGTAATCTCACATACTTATTATTTTTATTTTTATTTTTATTTTTATATCTCTTAACAAAACTTGGCACCTAACTCGTCCCGCACCGTTTGGCGTAGACCCACGAATGAGGTGTCAAATCGAACGACCTATTGAGGACACGTGTGCTATGACTTTTATAAGCGATCGGAGTACGGTATTTGCCCCAGGGGCAAAAAAGCGGCCGAAAAATCACATAGACTTAACATTGAGACAAACTTTGACGCGTCACAGCTCCAAGCGAGGATTTCGGTAGAAACGTGTGATTTGCCACATTTGAAGAGGCTGGCAGGCTCTGTAAGAGCATACCTCAATATGGGGTAAAAGTTGCACCCCTGGGGGCAGGAGCTGCCCAAAAATGCCCCAATTGACTTATAATGGTGTAGGACGGCCCATGAAATGAAAAGGCATAGGGATTTGTATTGAACATAGCTCTGGATCACAGTGTCATAGAGACGAGGGGTGGGCTCATTTTACTCAGACGACCAATCAGTCTCTCAGGATCATTGTGAAGCTATCAAGCCACGCCCTAGCAACCATTAAGAGCACCTTAGCAACAAGTCCCATAGACTTCTATTGAAACATATCAAAGGGATATCTCCGGATAGAAGTGTCATAGAAACACAAGGGTGGTCTCGTTTGACTCGGGACAGCAAACAGCCAATCATGCATCAAATCAACACTTCCTAGCCCCTCCCTAGCAACCATTGTCGAGCACCTTAACAACCAAAATCCATAGAGGGATATCTTCCATTCTGAATGTCACAGAGGCATGGGAGTTGGTTTATATCATTCATACTGACAAGCAGCCTTTGGAGATTCATGATTGGCAGCTGCCAAGCCACTCCCTAGCAACTAAACAGAGTACCCTAGCAACCGTTTAGCAGTAACTATATCTCTGCACCAGAAAATCAGAGAGACTTCTGGGTTGATTTATTTCAATCAGGATGGCAAGGAGACTTGATTAGTATCACTATGGTAACTGCCTAGCAACCAGATGGGGTTACCCTAGCAACCGAGTAACAAATCACATATCTCTGCATCAGAAAAACGTAGAGACTTCCGGGTTGACTTATTTCAATCAGGATGGAAAGGACACTTCATTAGTATCACTATGGTAACTGCCTAGCAACCAGATGGGCTTACCCTAGCAACCGAGTAACAAATCACATATCTCTGCATCACAAAAACATAGAGACTTCGGGTTGACTTATTTCAATCAGGCTGGCAAGGACACTTGATTAGTATCACTATGGTAACTGCCTAGCAACCAGATGGGGTTACCCTAGCAACCGAGTAACAAATCACATATCTCTGCACCACAAAATAGTACAGACCTCTGGGTTGATTTATTTCATTCAGGATGGCAAGGACACTTTATTACTATCACTATGGTAACTGCCTAGCAACCAGATGGGGTTACCCTAGCAACCAAGTAACAAATCACATATCTCTGCACCAGAAAATATCACAGACCTCTGGGTTGATTTATTTCACTCAGGATGGCAAGGACACTTGATTACTATCACTATGGTAACTGCCTAGCAACCAGATGGGGTTACCCTAGCAACCGAGTAACAAATCACATATCTCTGCACTAGAAAACAGTAGAGACTTCCGGGTTGACTTATTTTACTCAGGATGGCAAGGAGACTTCATTAGTATCACTATGGTAACTGCCTAGCAACCATATGGGGTTACCCTAGCAACCAAGTAACAAATCACATATCTCTGCATCAGAAAAACGTAGATACTTCTGGGTTGGTTTATTTCAATCAGGATGGCAAAGACACTTGATTATGATCACTATGGTAACTGCCTAGCAACAAGGAGGGGTTACCCTAGCAACCGAGTAACAAATCACATATCTCTGCACCAGAAAATTGAAGAGAATTCTGGGTTGATTTATTTTAATCAGGATGGCCAGGAGACTTGATTAGTATCACTATGGTAACTGCCTAGAAACCAGATGGGGTTAACCTAGCAACCGAGTAACAAATCACATATCTTTCCACCAGAAATTTGTAGAGATTTCCGGGTTGACTTATTTCACTCAGGATGGCAAGGAGACTTCATTACTATCACTATGGTAACTGCCTAGCAACCATATGGGGTTACCCTAGCAACCAAGTAACAAATCACATATCTCTGCATCAGAAAAGCGTACAGACTTCTGGGTTGGTTTATTTCACTCAGGATGGCAAGGAGACCTGATTACTATCACTATGGTAACTGCCTAGCAACCAGATGGGGTTACCCTAGCAACCGAGTAACAAATCACATATCTCTGCACTACAAAACAGTAGAGACTTCCGGGTTGACTTATTTTACTCAGGATGGCAAGGACACTTCATTAGTATCACTATGGTAACTGCCTAGCAACCATATGGGGTTACCCTAGCAACCAAGTAACAAATCACATATCTCTGCATCAGAAAAACGTAGATACTTCTGGGTTGGTTTATTTCAATCAGGATGGCAAAGACACTTGATTATGATCACTATGGTAACTGCCTAGCAACAAGGAGGGGTTACCCTAGCAACCGCAGTAACAAATCACATATCTCTGCACCAGAAAATTGAAGAGAATTCTGGGTTGATTTATTTTAATCAGGATGGCCAGGAGACTTGATTAGTATCACTATGGTAACTGCCTAGCAACCAGATGGGCTTACCCTAGCAACAGAGTAACAAATCACATATCTCTGCATCACAAAAACATACAGACTTCCGGTTTGACTTATTTCAATCAGGATGGCAAGGACACTTGATTAGTATCACTATGGTGACTGCCTAGCAACCACATGGGGTTACCCTAGCAACCTACTAACAAATCACATATTTCTGCACCAGAACATTATACAGACTTCTGGGTTGATTTATTTATGACCACAATTTCTGTTCTTTTCAAGCAGGCTATTTGATCGAGTTTTGCCACGGCAAGCACCACTCACATTTTCTTCAGGAAATGTACCTATCTAGTTATTTTTATTATTTTTATTTTTATTTTTTATATCTCTTAACAAAACTTCGGCACCTAACTCGTCCCGCACCGTTTGGCGTAGACCCACGAATGAGGTGTCAAATCGAACGACCTATTGAGGACACGTGTGCTATGACTTTTATAAGTCGATCGGGTACGGTATTTGCCCCAGGGGCAAAAAAGCGCCGAAAAATCCCATAGACTTAACATTGAGACAAACTTTGACGCGTCACAGCTCCAAGCGAGGATTTCAGTAGAAGCGTGTGATTTGCCACATTTGAAGAGGCTGGCAGGCTCTGTAAGAGCATACCTCAATATGGGGTAAAAGTTGCACCCCTGGGGGCAGGAGCTGCCCAAAAATGCCCCAATTGACTTATAATGGTGTAGGACGGCCCATGAAATGAAAAGGCATAGGGATTTGTATTGAACATAGCTCTGGATCACAGTGTCATAGAGACGAGGGGTGGGCTCATTTTACTCAGACGACCAATCAGTCTCTCAGGATCATTGTGAAGCTATCAAGCCACGCCCTAGCAACCATTAAGAGCACCTTAGCAACAAGTCCCATACACTTCTATTGAAACAGATCAAAGGGATATCTCCGGATAGAAGTGTCATAGAAACACAAGGGTGGTCTCGTTTGACTCGGAACAGCAAACAGCCAATCATGCATCAAATCAACACTTCCTAGCCCCTCCCTAGCAACCATTGTCAAGCACCTTAACAACCAAAATCCATAGAGGGATATCTTCCATTCTGAATGTCACAGAGGCATGGGAGTTGGTTTATATCATTCATACTGACAAGCAGCCTTTGGAGATTCATGATTGGCAGCTGCCAAGCCACTCCCTAGCAACTACACAGAGTACCCTAGCAACCGCTTAGCAGTAACTATATCTCTGCACCAGAAAATCAGAGAGACTTCTGGGTTGATTTATTTCAATCAGGATGGCAAGGACACTTGATTAGTATCACTATGGTAACTGCCTAGCAACCAGATGGGGTTACCCTAGCAACCGAGTAACAAATCACATATCTCTGCATCAGAAAAGCGTAGAGACTTCCGGGTTGACTTATTTCAATCAGGATGGAAAGGAGACTTCATTAGTATCACTATGGTAACTGCCTAGCAACCAGATGGGCTTACCCTAGCAACCGAGTAACAAATCACATATCTCTGCATCACAAAAACATAGAGACTTCCGGGTTGACTTATTTCAATCAGGATGGCAAGGACACTTGATTAGTATCACTATGGTAACTGCCTAGCAACCACATGGGGTTACCCTAGCAACCGAGTAACAAATCACATATCTCTGCACCAGAAAACAGTACAGATTTTTGGGTTGACTTATTTCACTCAGGATGGAAAGGAGCCATGTATTGTATTACCTTGCTAACTGCATAGCAACCACATGGGCTTACCCTAGCAACCTAGTAACAAATCACATATTTCTGCACCAGAAAATTATACAGACTTCTGGGTTGATTTATTTATGACCACAATTTCTGTTCTTTTCAAGCAGGCTATTTGACGAGTTTTGCCACGGCAAGCACCACTCACATTTTCTTCAGGAAATGTACCTATCTAGTTAAAATTACTGTTGCATATTTAAACTTTTTGAAAGATGCTAGCTCAGTTCATTACTTGACTGTTGTTTTGCATATAATAGTTTTCTAAAACTTTACATTATTTGGATGATTGTTAATAAAATCTGTAAAATTAGATTTTTACAGAACTGAAAGAAGAAGAATATTTAATAGGTAAAAATTTCGGTTTCGGTTTTCGGCCAAGTGCATCCTGGATTTTCGGTTTCGGTTTCAGCCCAGAATTTTCATTTCGGTGCATCCCTAGTAATAAGTGATTTTCACTGTTAATTGTATTATGTATTGCTTTATGTGCTATTATGTATTTATGTATTTGAACAACAGGCGTTCACGTATGATAAAGCCGCACATAGCGGGGGGTCAAGCGCCCAACCGGAGAGAGTGGTAAGGGGCGCTTACACCTAAGCTAAATTAAGTTAACACCTGTTTCTAATTCCAGTGATCATGGGGAGAGTGGCATAAAAGCAGCCACACAACCAGCAGACGGGAAGAGAGCATGGGTCCAGAAGGTTATGATTGTGAAGCAAAAGAGTTTATTATTGTGAAGCAAAAGAGTTTATTATTGTGAGCTGAAGAGAGTATTGTGTGAGGCTGTGAGCGCTGAAGTGTGGTCATTACCTGTGAGTGGAGTAACCTGCCTCCCGTGTCCTTCTTATCGGCCACCCTCAAACCCTCATATAGTATTAAAACAAAGGGTCAGATGTGTAACCCATTTTTTTTTTTTTTATGATAATGATAAAATTGTATCTTCCCTGAATTAATAACACTAAAATGATCCATTTCATTGGGCATTTAATGATATTTGTTATCTTATTTACATGTACATTTCTAATATACATTAATAAAAAAAAAATGTTTAAATCAGCTTTGAAGTTAAAACATGAAAATATAAAAATGTGCCATAAATTGGAGACATATTCATGCCATCTTGTGAACAATATATTAATAACATGTCTCATCATACCAGTAACAGCCAGTAGATCTCCATCCCTGAATTGGCTACATCACTCTACCATCTCCTCTCTGCCAATAGCTAGTGTGTGGTGGGCGTTCTGGCGCACTATGGCTGCCGTCGCATCATCCAGGTGGATGCTGCACACTGGTGGTGGTTGAGGATATTCCCCCTGTACTATGTAAAGCGCTTTAAGTGCCTAGAAAAGTGCTATATAAATGTAAGGAATTATTATTATTATTATTATTATTTGTCAAAGTTCAGCATTTTAAAATTGATTGAGAAGTGTCAGTTTTTGCAGTTAATGTCGTCAAATCTGCCATGGTTTTACATAGAAAAGATTGAGATCTAGGAAATTGTGTCCAGTGTGCATTAACCTGCTGAAAGAGCCCACACAGGGCTCGACAAAAAGGACTGCTCAATGGCCGGGGGCAACTGTGAGAGCGAGTCGGGCCAGTGCTGCATTTATAACATTAGTACAAGAAAACAGAAAGCAGTTTGTTTAGAACATTCAACACACTACTTTGCCATCCCCACCACCACCTGACACATCACTGACAACAGTCGTCTTCGCCACATTTTTTACTAATAAGGTTACAACCATCAGCATTAAATTCACAGCACCACACCCCATTAAACAGCGGTCATCAGTATGAAACTCTTCTGTCTCTACATTCTCTCCTCTGACTGACACTGAGGTCTCTAAACTCCTCCTCTCAAATCACCCCACCACCTGTTCTCTTGACCCCATTCCTTCTCACCTTCTCCAGGCCATCTCTCCATCCATCCTACCTGCACTCACACACATAATCAACACGTCTCTACTTACAGGCACTTTCCCCATTACATTTAAGCAGGCTTGAGTAACCCCGCTGCTGAAGAAACCTGCACTTGACCCCACACAAATAGAACACTACAGACCAGTCTCTCTCATCCCATTCATGGCAAAAACACTTGAAAGGGCAGTTTTCAATCAAATCTCTGCCCATCTCTCACAGAACAAACTGCTGAATGACATTCAGTCAGGCTTCAAAAGTGGATACTCCACTGAGACTGCCCTGCTGTGTGTCACTGAGTCTCTGATATGGGTCTTACAGGAACTGTGCTTGACTGGTTTAACTCCTATCTCTAAGGTAGGTCCTTCAAGGTAGCCTGGAGAGGTGAGGTATCCAAGCCACATCAACTACTTACTGGGGTACATCAGGGATCAGTGCTTGGGCCACTTCTCTTCTCTAAATACACAACATCACTGGGAACCATCATTCAGGCACATGGTTTCTCATACCACTGCTACGCCGTTGACACACAACTCTACTTGTCTTTCCAGCCCAACGACACCACAGTGACTGCTCGAATCTCTGCCTGACTGGCAGACATTTCGGCCTGGATGAAGGAACACCACCTGCAACTCAATCCAGCCAAAACATAACCCCTAGTCTTTCCAGCCAACCCTGCTGTTGAACACAAAATCACCATGCAGCTGGGTTCGACTACAGTAATGCCTTCAAAAATGGTCAGAAATCTAGGAGAAACCATTGATAAACTAAATTTCATGGACCAGATCTTAAAGACTGCAAGATCATGTAGATTTACACTCTACAACATCAGGAAGATAAGACCATTCCTATCTGAACATGCCACACAACTGCTTTTTCAGTCACTTGTCATAACTAGACTGGACTACTTATACTCTCTAAATGCTGGCCTCCCTGCATGTGCAATTAGACCTCTGCAAATGATCCAGAATGCAGCAGCATGTCTGGTCTTCAATGAACCAAAGAGAGCACATGTTACACCACTCCTTGTCTCTCTCCACTGGCTACTGGTTGATGCAAGTATCAAATTCAAGGCTCTGATGCTGGAATACAGAACAGTCACTGGGACTGCTCCAACATACCCAAAATAATTTCTGCAGAGCTACACACCCACTAGAACCCAGCTATGGAACGTCGCCTTTTTGTACCAACATAAAGAGGCACCAAAACACTATCTCAGACTTTCAGCTTCATCATACCACTTGGTGGAATGACCTTCCCAACTCCATCCATGAAGCAGACTCTCTCTCTGTCTTCATCACCTCCCCAGGTAAATGGCACACACGTACAAGGCCGTCCCAAGTAATGTAAAAGAAAACGGGACTCATTGGACCAGGTGACGTTCTTCCACTGCTTCAAGGCCCAGTTCTGATGCTAGCGTGCCCATTGTAGGTTCTTTCGATGGTGGACGGGGGTCATCATGGGCACTCTGACCTGTATTCGGCTATGCAGCCCCATACGCAGCAGGGTGTGATGCACTGTGTGTTGTGACACATTCTTACCATAACCAAACCATCATTACAATTTTGTGTGACTTTTGCCACAGTAGACATTCAGACCAGATGGGATAGCCTTCCTTGCCCTTGTGTATTGATGAGCCTTGGGCGTCCAACAACCTTTTGCCGGATTGTGGTTTGTCTCTCCTCAGAATACTGTAGGTAGGTACTCACCACTGCTTACAGGGAGCACCCCACAAGCCTTGCCATTTCAGAGATACTCTGACCCAGTCATCTGGCTATAACAATTTGGCAATTGTCAATATTGCTCAGGTCTTTACTCCTGCCTGAATTCAACAAGTTGACCACGAGAACTGATTGTTCACTTACCATCTAATCTACCCAGACCATGACATGTGGCCTTGTTAGGAGAATCACAACCTTTTTGTTGTTAACCATTTTTATGGATAACCATAAGGCCCTTCTCCCCCGATCTCTCAGTTTGGCCGGGCGGTCAGCTCTATGAAGAGTCCTGGTGGTTCCCTGGTGCCACTGTGCTCTTTGGGACCATCAATGCAGCAGAAAGTTTTCTGTACCCTTCCCCAGATCTGTGCCTCGATACAATCCTGTCTCGGAGGTCTACAGACAATTCCTCGGACTGCATGGCTAGGTTTGTACTCTGACGTGCACTGTTTACTATGGGACCTCATGGGACAGGTGTGTGCCTTTCCAAATCTGAATTTTACCATGCAATCAAGTTGTAGAAACATCTCAAGGATGATC
The DNA here is from genome assembly GCF_025860055.1 of Xyrauchen texanus. Classification (NCBI taxonomy): domain Eukaryota; kingdom Metazoa; phylum Chordata; class Actinopteri; order Cypriniformes; family Catostomidae; genus Xyrauchen; species Xyrauchen texanus. The sequence continues at coordinate 3,932,080 of NC_068300.1, forward strand.
AGTGGAAACAGGATGCACCTGAGCTCAATTTTGAGTGTCATGGCAAAGGGTGTGAATACTTATGTACTTATGTAATACTTATGTGATTTTTTTCCGTTTTTTTTATTTTTAATAAATTTGCAAAGATTTTAAACAAACTTCTTTCACGTTGTCATTATGGGGCATTGTTTGTAGAATTTTGAGGAAAATAATGAATTGAATAAATTTTGGAATAAGGCTGTAACATAACAAAATTTGGAAAAAGTGAAGTGATGTGAATACTTTCCGGATGCACTGTGTGTATATATATTTATATATACACTCACCTAAAGGATTATTAGGAACACCATACTAATACTGTGTTTGACCCTCTTTCGCCTTCAGAACTGCCTTAATTCTACGTGGCATTGATTCAACAAGGTGCTGAAAGCATTCTTTAGAAATGTTGGCCCATATTGATAGGATAGCATCTTGCAGTTGATGGAGATTTGTGGGATGCACATCCAGGGCACGAAGCTCCCGTTCCACCACATCCCAAAGATGCTCTATTGGGTTGAGATCTGGTGACTGTGGGGGCCATTTTAGTACAGTGAACTCATTGTCGTGTTCAAGAAACCAATTTGAAATGATTCGAGCTTTGTGACATGGTGCATTATCCTGCTGGAAGTAGCCATCAGAGGATGGGTACATGGTGGCCATAAAGGGATGGACATGGTCAGAAACAATGCTCAGGTAGGTCGTGGCATTTAAACGATGCCCAATTGGCACTAAGGGGCCTAAAGTGTGCCAAGAAAACATCCCCCACACCATTACACCACCACCACCATCCTGCACTGTGGTAACAAGGTATGATGGATCCATGTTCACATTCTGTTTACGCCAAATTCTGACTCTACCATCTGAATGTCTCAACAGAAATCGAGACTCATCAGACCAGGCAACATTTTTCCAGTCTTCAACTGTCCAATTTTGGTGAGCTCTTGCAAATTGTAGCCTCTTTTTCCTATTTGTAGTGGAGATGAGTGGTACCCGGTGGGGTCTTCTGCTGTTGTAGCCCATCCGCCTCAAGGTTGTGCGTGTTGTGGCTTCACAAATGCTTTGCTGCATACCTCGGTTGTAACGAGTGGTTATTTCAGGCAAAGTTGCTTTTCTATCAGCTTGAATCAGACGGCCCATTCTCCTCTGACCTCTAGCATCAACAAGGCATTTTCGCCCACAGGACTGCCGCATACCGGATGTTTTTCCCTTTTCACACAATTCTTTGTAAACCCTAGAAATGGTTGTGCGTGAAAATCCCAGTAACTGAGCAGATTGTGAAATACTCAGACCGGCCCGTCTGGCACCAACAACCATGCCACGCTCAATATTGCTTAAATCACCTTTCTTTCCCATTCTGACATTCAGTTTGTAGTTCAGGAGATTGTCTTGACCAGGACCACACCCCTAAATGCATTGAAGCAACTGCCATGTGATTGGTTGATTAGATAATTGCTTTAATGAGAAATTGAACAGGTGTTCCTAATAATCCTTTAGGTGAGTGCATATTCCATCACGTTCATTATGATCACAAAATTCTGGCCTGTTAATAGTTCCTAGAATATCAAAACCCACAAAAGGAGGAAGATCCTGCTCATATTTGTCTCCTAAACTATGAAATTGTCTCCCTAACGCAGTTCGAAATGCAGACACACTCCCTCAGTTTAATTCTAGACTAAAGACTCATCTATTTAGCCAGGCATACATCTAATTTATTCTTCAACACACAATTAGGTTGCTTTAGATAGGTCTGCAGAAACCAGAAACATTTATCATGATCCATAACTGTGCAATAAATTGAATGGCATCTATGCTAACATTATTTTATTTGTTTCCCTCTCTCAACTTCGGGACTCCTATCCTGATGTCACCAGAACCGGCTGGATCCAGCTCCATTCCTGCTTGGTGTTGGACTCCACTGCTACATGTCTCTGAGTGATGACAACTAATAGCAGCCGGTGTCAGCCCAACATAACTTCAGTCTATTACGATGGACTTTAATTGAACTGATGCCAACTCCAACCATAAGACATGGGATACTTCATATGCCATTTACTGAACCTTAGATTTCCAACAAAAATCTATGCATCACCGGTATAACTTTGTTTTTCTATTTTATGGTTGACATTTCTTTGAAATTGCAAAAAATTTTAAAAACATTTGAGAACGTTTTAATGCGACTTTTGAGTGATGTAGCCGTCTTTCTTGAAACAGATTCTGACATGACGGTCAATTGTCATAAATATTTAAAACATTACAGGAAGAAACATACCTGAAGAAATAAAAACATCATCTCTCTGTTGTTCCTCTGCTGTGTTTTCTCCTCTCATCTTCATCAGATTCCTGCAGTCCAGCAGCTTTACTGAACACATCTTCACTGGTATCTGCATCATCTGCTGTTCTCCAGCATTACAGACAGAAGTCAGAGACTCTGTGGAGGTTTGAACATCATCATCATCATCATCATCTTCTCTCTGTTGTTCCTCTGCTGTGTTTTCTTCTTTTATCTCCTCCAGCTTCACTTCATTCTTCACTGGTATCTGCAGCATCTGCTGTTCTCCAGCATTACAGACAGGAGTCAGAGACTCTGTGGAGGTTTGAACATTATCATCATAATCATCTTCTTCTTCTCTCTGTTGTTCCTCTGCTGTGTTTTCTTCTTTTATCTCCTCCAGCTTCACTTCAATCTTCACTGGTATCTGCAGCATCTGCTGTTCTCCAGCATTAGAGTCAGAAGTCAGAGACTCTGTTGGGGTTTGATCACCCTGATCACCGTCAGTAGAACAGAGTAAAGTTAGCTGTGAGTCCTGTGTGTCTCTGGATCTCTGTTCAGAGAGATTGTCCAGCAGTCGCTGTGGTGTGGACTGATCTCTGCCGCTCCACACTGAATCCTGACATTCTGTGGAGGTCCCATCAGTCACACACACTGAAGATTGACAGGAAACCTTTTCCAGCTCCTGACAAACACAACACAATCACATCTGATATCACATCATTTGAAAGCTTACAATCTCAACTTTAAGGATGAAATGAATGTTTAACCTGTAACCTGTCGTCTCTCTCCATCAGTTTTGTCTTCAGTGACGTCACCTCTTTCTTCAGATGAGAGATTTCTGTGATGAAATCATCAATATCCAGCATGGACAGATCAGTTCCTACTGATTTACAGCAGATCACATCCACCTGCTCTCTCATGATGAATATCTGAACACAAAAACGTCATCATTACAATGAACTGACATTCATCAAACTCAAAAACATTATTATAAGATTATAAACAGCTCTGTTAAATAACTTTGTTAGCCTATAAATATAAATGTGTGCTTGGAGTTTGGTTTCATTTTTCACATATACTCACCTTCATTGAACTCATTTACAACCAGCCGATGAATTTAACGAGCTCATTTATCAGAAATTAAACATGATATTCTCAGATTTCTGCTTGTTTCTCCTGAAATTGAATATTATGAAGCATCCGTCACAAAACTGTTACATACAGCGATAATAAGATTATTTTCCGATCATTAAAAATTAACATGGACAGAAAAATACACATCAAAACAAATATATATCCCACAAATCAAGTTAAACACATTGAACACATACAGAAATGAGTTCTTTCATCTTCTTGTGTTTAATGGGGCTTTTCCATCTCCTACTGGACTGGAGTGTGGATACGTTTGGGAAAACTAATTTTGGGTTTTATTGTTACATTTCGGTGACTTTGGGAGCCGTTTTTTTTTTTTAGTTCAATTTTACAATTGAATTTATTAAATGATTGTAACAATTGCCAGAATAAGCTTTTTTATTTCATAATGCAGTTGTGATGTCGATGCTTTAGATAAGATGTTTGTTTAAAATAGAATATCAGGAATGTATCATATATGTAAAACCTGATATTACACCACAAACATTTTTCTTTAATAGCTGTGCACACCGCATTTATACATTGATGGATTGTCCTTATACTAAGACCGAAAGTTTCCCCATGACGATTCACTTTCGGGTCGGAACCGGTGGCAACCTGCGACAGGCGTAACATCAGGACCAATATTACAGTCCTATCAGAAGGGTAACTGTTCCCTTTTGATTGCAATTCCTCGACTTCTGATTGCATTTATTTGTGAAATTAAAATGCCAGTAAGCTGGCCAATTTCAATGCATTGTCTCAATAATCTCCCCATTTTACCAAAACTTCAGGGGAAAAAACATTAGGGACATCTGGGAGGCAAAAGGTACACAATTATCGGTAATCCAAAACTTATATGACAAAGTGTTTTTTTAAGCACGACGTCATCACGCACACCATTTTTATCAATAAAAGGCCACTTAAATGGCGCTAAGCACAACGGGTAATTTCAAAACAGCGTGAAAAGTGGATGGAAACTAGATTATTGACAAGCACTATATTTTAATACATTGGAACCATTTAAAAAAGCATAATTGTAAAACAATTTCGGGTGGTCTGGGTAGCTTAGCGAGAACTGACGCTGACTACCATTCCTAGAGTCGCAAGTTTGAATCCAGTGTGTGCTGAGTGACTCCAGCCAGGTCTCCTAAGCAACCAATTGGTCCGGTTGCTAGGGAGTGTAGAGTCACATGGGGTAACCTCCTTGTGGTTGCTATAATGTGGTTCGCTCTCAGTGGGGCACGTGGTGAGTTGTGCGGATTGACGGCAACTGAGATTCTTCCTCCGTCACCCAGATTGAGGCGAGTCACTACGCCACAACGAGGACTTGGAGCGCATTGGGCATTTTCAAAAATTCAACCTCTATCTGGACTGACATTGATCAAGATTTGTGTTAAATTTACCATGATTTTACTACAGTATCCATATTTTAAATATCATATTCAAAGTGACACCATAGACTATTAATAAAACAGGAAAATAAAAACTGTGGTTAATTTTGTGTTATTATTGTTTGACCACAAATATCATAGTTTAACTGGTTACTGTAGTAGTTTAATCACGGTATTTGAAGTAAAACCATAATAAATCACAAGATTAACCATGATAAATCTATAGTCAAATAAAAACACACTGAAGCCTAAAACAAACATACAATAGAAAATCATGGCTTTACTATAGTAGTTACCATGACAGTGTAATGTTTTGTAATGTGATGTTTTTGCTCTGAAACATGGTTTTACTATAGTAATATTGTAGTAAACATGACTGAGGTGGGACATGTTTGTTTTAGTTTCTTTTGGGACCAAAACCATGTTTTAATATAGATTATTCATGGTTAATCTTGTGATTACTTTGGTTTTATTACAAATACAATGATTAAACTACCTCAGAAATCACAGTTAAACTACAGTTATTGTAGAAAACCCATAATAATCACAAAATTATGTTTATTAAACCACAGTATTCGGTTTCCTGTAGTACTATATTTTCACTACGAATATCATGGTTAAAATATGGTTACTGTAGTAAAATCGTGGTTAATTTATAGCGAGAGACAGTAAAACTATTTCAGAAAACAAATTGCCGCTGAAGGGGCTCCGAAGTTTTTTGTTTGTTTCTCCTGAAACTGAATATTTTAAAGAGTCCGTCACAAAACCGCCACAAACGACGATAATAATCTTCTATTACGATCATTAAAACGCCAAAGAGACAAAAACAACATGCTCAGAACACAACCTCACAAACACAACCTCACAAATGAAGTTAAACGCATTCAAACACTTACAGATAAAATCTTCTTCTTCTCGTGTTTAATGGCGCTTTTGCGTCTCCTACTGGACTGGAGGACGCGTTTGAGAAAACTCATTTTGAGTTTTATTGTTCAGTTCTGGTGACTTTGGGAGAATAAAGAAAATTCTCTGCTATTTTATATATATATAAACAAAAAAATAGCAGAGAATTGTTTTTATTTAATACAATTTTTATTATTATTGTCACTTTTTCCTTGACCCTACAATGCATATTACATGCCATCCCATTTGCCTCATCTATCTTTTTTATTGATTCATCTATTAAATACAGAACAGCAAAACATACAAACCGAATCAATTTTTATCCCTCACTACTTAGCACATATGCTAATCACACACATCCACTACACCTCTCTCTCCACTGTCCCTTCCCGAAGGTGCCCTGCAAAAAAGACAAAAACAGGTCTAAACTCCCCGGTCTTCTGGATGCCCCCTCCTCAAAAGCTGCCACTCTGGCCATCTCTGAACACCACTCCTGAAATGGGGGCACTCCAGCCAACTTCCAACTCCTTAAAATGATCTGACTGGCAATCATAATACTAGTTAGGACCCAGTTTTTCACGTTTTTATTCTCCAAATTAATGACCACCCCATCTCTTTAAATACAGAGTCTGGGGCAAAATCAAATCTGAGAGCCCAATACCTCAAACATAAAACTCTGAATCCTCATCCAAAATTCTTGGATCATAACACATTCCCAGAAGACATGGGTTGTGTCTCCATCCTCTGATTGGCATTGCCAGCAGGTGGGTGTGGTTTTAAAACCAAGCCTATACAATCTAGGGGGGTCCAATAGAATCTATTACACATCCAAGTCGGATGGTCCTGGCCAGCCAGCGAGACGGGTTGGGAAGTGAAAGCCATGCATTCAAGCTCCGTGCTAGGGGCACTAAAGGGACGATTATTTTTTATGTACCCGGCGGGGCGGAGCAGCGGGGCGGAGCAGGTAGTACGGCATCGGGAGGCGAAAGTGCGTCCCAAGGCTCTGGTGCTGAGAAAAGACTCGAAGCACTTACCTTGCTCCGCACACCCGGCAGGGGGTGGGTTAGTGACTGAGGAGGAGGTCCGGTGACGGCGTCCTCCAGACTCGTCAGAAACGGCCGGCTGGGGGAGAGTCGCGGCTTGGCTGGAGGTGGGGTGTCCTTGTCCAGGGGACTGTTGAGGTCTGGCGGCAGAGTGCCGCGAGAAAGGCATTTGCGGGCCAGGTGACCCAGAGGCAAAGGAAATAGCTCTTTTATTGAAAATGTGGGTACCGCAGCCCCGCTTTCTGAGGGGTGCGGCAAATGAAATAAACTCAAACAAGGATTCTCCTCCCGGCCATCCACCAGTCGCTGTGGTGTGGACTGATCTCTGCCGCTCCACACTGAATCCTGACATTCTGTGGCAGTCCCATCAGTCACACACACTGAAGATTGACAGGAAACTTTTTCCAGCTCCTGACAAACACAACACAATCACATCTGTACCGTTCATCATATCACATCATTAAAAAGCTTACAATCTCAACTTTAAGGATGAAATGAATGTTTAACCTGTAACCTGTCATCTCTCTCCATCAGTGTTGTCTTCAGTGACGTCACCTCTTTCTTCAGCTGAGAGATTTCTGTGATGAAATCATCAATATCCAGCATGGACCACCTGCTGTCTCATAATGAATATCTGAACACAAAAACATCATCATTAGAATGAACTGACATTCATCAAACCCAAAAACATTATTATAGGATTATAAACAGCTCTGTTAAATAACTTTGTTTCTGATATGATAGCCTATAAATATAAATGTGTGCTTGGAGTTTGGTTTCATTTTTCACATATACTCACCTTCATTGAACTCATTTACTTTCTGGATCACTCGCTTTCTGAGGGGTGCGGCAAATGAAATAAACTCAAACAAGGATTCTCCTCCCGGCCATCCACTGGGGGACAGAGTGGTCTTCTTACCAGCTCCGGAGCAAACGTCTCGGTCTCTGGGTCGATCGTCTCAGGAGCGCCTGGGAGCCTTCCGGGTCTGTGAGGGGGGTCTGTGAGATGGGGGCGTGTGCTTCCTGCGGGGTCCTCGATGCGGGGGCCGAGAGCTGGGCCTAGGTTGAGCAACACGTTTCTTAGCCACAGGAGGATGCCCTCGGCGAGCAGACAGGGCTTGGCCCGTGGCGGCAGGGTTGCGGCGGGGCAGGATATGTGAAATGGCCTCCGTCTGCTTCTTCGCCGCGGAGAACTGCTGGGCAAAGTCCTTGACGGTGTCAAACTTGGAGACCGGCGCGTCAAGGAAGCGCGTCTTGTCCGTCTAGCGCATCTCGACCAAGTTCAGCCACAGATGACGTTCCTGAACCACGAGAGTGGCCATCGCCTGCCCGAGTGACAGCCCTATGGCCTTCGTGGCCCTGAGGGCGAGGTCGGTCGCTGAGTGCAGTTCCTGCAGCACATCAGGATCAGGACTACCCTCTTGCAGATCTTTAAGTGCCTTGGCCTGGTGGACTTGCAGAAGGGCCATGGCATGCAGGTCAGAAGCGGCCTGTCCAGTGGCGATGTAGGTTTTGGCGGTCAATGTCGCCGTTGTCCTGCAGGCCTTAGAGGGGAGCACAGGGCGACCCCGCCAGGTGGTGGCGTTCTCGGGGTATAGGTGGAACGCAACCGCCCCATCAACCTGGGGAATCGCAGTGTACCCATGAGAGCTCCACGTCGAGGGTAGTGAGAGCGGATGAGCGAGGGGCTTTGGGACGAGCAGAGAGGGGTGCTCTCCATACAGTCGTCAGCTCATCATGCACCTCTGCTGTGAGCGGCGCGCAGACCCCAGGAACCAATCATCCAGCCACGATGGCTGTGGGGAGGACGCAGAGTTCCAGTCCAGCCCCACGCTGGCAGCGGCCCGGGCAAGCATGTCGGACATCTGTGCGTCAGTCTCAGCCTGGGCGTGCTGGCCCGAAAGCGGCAGCCCAGACGAGTGATCCGCGGCGAGCTCATCCAGCTCAGGGGGCTCTAGAGGATAGGCAGGCTGGCTGTGAGTCGAGCTGCTGTTGCCTCGAGCCTGGACAAGAGTGGTGGCGGTGTAGTGGTCTAAACACATAACTGGTAATCAGAAGGACACTGGTTCAAACCCCACAGCCACCACCATTGTGTCCTTGAGCAAGGCACTTAACTCCAGGTTGCTCCAGGGGGATTGTCCCTGCAATAAGGGCTCTGTAAGTCGCTTTGGATAAAAGCATCTGCCAAATGCATAAATGTAAATGTAAATGAGTCAACGAGCATGCCAGGGGGTGGAAGGTTCACGGGGACGTACCCGGCGGAACCGAGCCCACTGCCACTCCCAGACTGCCTCCATCAGCAGCCGCATCATCAGTGGGAAGAAGGAGTGATGCGGGGGCAGCTGGAGTGGCGTTCCTTCGGTTGAAGGAAAGCTGCGACCACGACGTTGCCGTGGTCATGTTCTCGCAGTGAACACTATGTCATAAGTAATGGAAATGGTGGCAACTGGATGTTTTTCTCAAGTCACAGATATAAATACTGTGATTGCCCTGTACTTGAACAGGAAAGATGAGTTAACTACACAACAGGGTTGCCTTTTGTGGGGTTTGAGTGTGGTCATCCCTCCAAACCTGAGATCTAGGGTACTGACAGAGCTGCACACTGGACATCCAGGTGTCGTAAAGGATGAAGGCGTTTGCTCGTAGTTATGTCTGGTGGCCGGGTATTGATGCTCAAATCAAAAACCTGTCATTCATGCCAGCAGAGGCAACTAGCTCCTGGTCCCTCACCACTACACCCTTGGAAACGGCCAGAGTCACCTTTGCAATGCATATATGTGGACTTTGCAGGTCCATTTGAAGGACACATGTACTTGGTGGTGGTGGATGCTCACTCCAAATGGCCCGAGGTGTGTGTGATAGAATTAACTAAGTCTAAAAAGACCATTCAGGTGCTGAGGGGATTGTTTAGTCATTATGGACTCCCAGAAGTGCTGGATAGTGATAACGGGCCTCAATTCACCTTGGATGTGTTCCAAACATTCCTCCAGCCTAATGGAGTGACACATACACGATATGCACATTTTCACCCAGCTACGAATGGTTTGGCTGAACGCTTGGTTCAGACATTTAAGCGGGCACTACGTTGTTCTAAGGGGTCAACTTCAATTCAACAAAGGCTGGACACCTTTCTACTGGCATATCGAAACACCCCACACACCACCACAAAGGAATCGCCTGCCATGTTGTTGCTGCACCACAGGAAACGACCTCGCTTAGATATGTTGAAGCCTAATGTTGCCTCTGTGGTTGAAAAAGCACAAAGCAAACTGTGCCAGCGACGTCAAGTGCATGGTAAAGACAGAACATTTACAGTGGGTGACAAAGTATTAGTTTGTGATTATTGGAGAGGAAATTGGACGCCTGGTGTTGTTTCAGCAAAGACAGGGCCTGTATCATACACTGTCAATGTAGGACTTTCAGTGCACTGGAGGCATCATGTTGATCAGATGTTGGCACATCTAACTGGCTGTGACAATGGAGATGAGATTGAAATAAAGGTCATTGATGTCCCTGAGGGAATCTGACAGATCTTTTCTAACATCCCATGTCAGAAGAAACATCCTTGTCTCGATCCAATCCAGATTGGGTCAGCACAACCTGTTGATTCATTCCCAAGTGAAACAGGGGAGGTGTTACGCACTCCACACAAAGAGACTAAGAGATACTCTGAATACCCCAATACGGTTTAGCCCTTAAGGTTTACCTAGGGGTAGAAGACAATTCTGTTGTATACCTTCTGACAGTCATGGCACTGAGTTTAGTTTAAAAGGATTAGCATAAAACAGTTCATTGGATGATTATAGTGTTTAATCACAGTTGTTCTATATTGCTGGTATTACTAGAAGTATTTTATTACACAGAGGTAGAATTGTCTGCACTTATAGTGCCTTTTTTAACCTTAGAGGTTACCAAAGCGCTTTACACTGTGTCTCATTCACCCATTCACACACACATTCACACACCAATGGCGGCAGAGCTGCCATGCAAGGTGCTAGCCTGCCATTGGGAGCAACTTGGGGTTCATTGTCTTGCCCAAGGCCACTTCGGCATGTGGAGTCATGTGGGCCGGGAATCACCCTGCGCCACACTCTACCACCTGAGCCACAGCCGCCCCAATTGTGTCATGCTATGTATATGTATACTAGGGCTTTCAAAATGGCTGAAAATCTAAATTCTAATTTCTTACTTAAATAATAGTAATATTCAAATTATATACAAATTCTAAAGACATTACTTGATGTTAGAGTTAAAAAGAACTGTATTGTCTCCTAAGTCCACAGAGGGCGCAATTGAGCGCAATGAGGAAATATAATCCAAATCAAGCATCGCATTTTTTATTGAAATGACTTCGTTTAAAGTTCATAACGTTTTAAACAATTATTCATAGATCAAATATATTTGATGTGTGTGTGTATAAATTTGTAATATGCTGTACATATCAATTGCATGTGCTCTATTGCTCTGAATTTGCTCTCAATTGATATTTTATAATATTGGAAGAAAAAGTACAACATGCATCGTGTTATTAGATTGAAAAAGTTCTGTTGAAAAATAGCCTGTTTATCTGTTTTTGATTCACAATGTTCATTGCTGAAAATGTTGCTTCAAATGAATAAGTGCTGACAAAAATGCACACCATTTGTACGCACTGCTTCAGAATTGGATACACTGTGTCTGACACAAGGATCCAGAAATGGGTAACACCTGATCTTAGTTCATCTTGAAATGTGTCTTTTGAAAGCAGCTCTACTATCTCACTCTCTATTCCAGCACGGTCAGGACAGAGGGCTGTGATGTCTGGGGTAAGAGATGACACTGGCACATTAAAGGGGTTAATAATAATAATAATAATAATAATAATAAAGGTTTATTCAGTTACTAAACATAAAACAGAATGTATATACAACAAATTCATTACAAATAAAGAAGGTAACCGAACAGGTGTAGGCTGAAGCCATGGCTTATTACGCCTACCCTATTTACAAAACAACAACTACCCATCAAACTTTGAACATAAACAATATACATGTATAAACATATGTCTACATACACACATTCCTATATACACGTACTGCATATATACTCATATACATACATATATATATATACATACATACATTCAAACCTCTGCACTTGATTACAAATATTTATTTATTACTTATGTTATTAAAATTTAGGCACAACAATTATACATAAACTTATCTTAGACATTTTTTCTGAAGCATCCGAATATTTGTCAAAAATTAGGATTTTAAACTGTTTTTTAAAGTAATGAATGGAATTGCTCCTCTTAAGATCATCAGTGAGACCATTCCACAAATCAACCCCTTTAACCGAGATGGTGTTCATTTTAAAGTTTGTTCTGACCATCTGTTTTTTAAACATGTTCTCTCCTCTTAGGTTATATTTCTGTTCCCTGTCATAACATAACATAGTATATTTCCAGGCACTATTTCCCTATTAACTTTAAAATTAAAGATGCCAGTATTCAGACTGACTAAATCGGAAAATTTTATTGCTTTAAATTTACAGAATATAGAATTTGTCGGTTCATTATAGGGGGAATGATTGACTATCCTTATAGCTTTTTTTTGTAAAATAAAAATAGGTTTTGTGTTTGTGGTGTAGGCGTGCCCCCATATTTCAACACAGTAAGAAAAATATGGAACAATAAGAGAACAATACAGAATATACAAAGAAGGCGTATTTAAAAAATACTTGGTTTTATGTAATATAGCTATTGTTTTAGACAGTTTTGATTGAACATGAGCGATGTGAGGTTTCCAGGATAGTTCATGATCTAAAATTATTCCAAGAAATTTGTTTTCATTTCCCCTTTCTAGTTCCACATCATCAATCTCTAAGCTCTTGCTGGTTTTAATTTGTCGATTACTAAATATAATATATTTAGTTTTACTTGAATTAAAGGATAGTTTATTTCGGTCAAGCCATTGCTTAATTCTGGATAGATCTCTGGTCACATCAATAGTTAATTGGTGGAGATTTTCCCCAGATACATACAGTGTTGTGTCATCTGCAAATAGTACACATTTTAACAAATCGGATACCTTACAGATATCATTAATATATAAAAAAAACAACTTAGGATCCAATCAAAGAACCCTGGGGCACCCCACAAGTTACTTTACGCATTTCTGATTGATGCTCATTAAAATGAACATACTGATGTCTATTATCAAGATAGCTTTCTAACCAAGAGTAAGCACGGCTTCTAAAACTATACAGCTCTAGTTTATTCATTAACAATTTATGGTCTATGGTATCAAAGGCTTTTTTGAGGTCGACAAAAACACCCATAGTAAAATACTTTTTGTCTAATGCAGATGCTATATAATCTACTAATTTAATAACTGCCATTGAAGTCGATCGACCACTTCTGAATCCATACTGCTCATCGCTTAATATCATGCATTTTTCTATGAAACTATCAAGCCTCTTCAAAAAAAAGTTTTTCCAGTATTTTTGAAAATTGAGATAATAAGGAAATTATCTTCAAGGGTTCTCAATGAAGTTGAAAAAGTCCTTGTACTAAATGATATCCTTGTTGAATCAAACTCCAACTTCAACTCCTACTAGCAAACTGATGTGTGTCGGTTGCTGTAGCTAAGCAGAAGCAGTTCTGTTAAACAGCTGCGCTATACTGCCATCTATCTGCCGTCCAGGGAACAATAGATATGTTCAATTATGTGATTTAGGCCTGCATTAATAAACACATTGAACTTAAATTGTATCATTATGTATTATTAATGGAAAATCACCACAAGCCGCAAATTAAGGGCTTGAGGGCCACACAATGAGTACCACTGTCCTGGTGTATATCATCCCCACTCAAGCTTCACTTCACTGCGAAGTCTTGCCAATTAACCATGTTGTCTAGCATTTCTGAGCATTTATCTTTGTCTGTTTTGACCTTAGCCTGTACCTAGGCAGATGCCTAGGGCAGCACCATAGGTCGGGTGAGGCACAGGCAAAAACAGTCAAGGCATATCTATACACTCACTGAGTTCTTTACTTGGAACACTATGGTCCTAATAAAGTGCAGATATGGTCTTCTGCTGTTGTAGCCAATCTGCCTCAACGTTCAATGTGTTGTGCATTCTGAGATAATATTCTGCTCACTACAATCGTACAGAGTGGTTACCTGAGTTACTGTAGCCTTTCTGTCAGCTCGAACGAGTCTGGCCATTTTCTGTTGACCTCTCTCATCAACAAGGCATTTCCATCTGCAGAACTGCCGCTCACTGGATGTTTTTTGTTTTTGGCACCATTCGGAGTAATCTAGAGACTGTTGTGCATCCCAAGAGATCAGCAGTTACTGAAATACTCAAACCAGCCCATCTGGCACAAACAATCAGGCCACAGTCACTAAGATCACATTTTTTCCACATATTGATGGTTGACATGAACATTAACTGAAGTATTATGCATATTTGTATTTATATCTGTATTTGCATAATTTAATGCATTGCACTGCTGCCACATGATAGGCTGATTAGATGTTTGCATGAATAAGTAGGAGTACAGTGCTCTTTGAGTGTATGTTTCCTGCGTGGATGAAACTCATGATTGGAGATTACCTGGACATCAACTCTAATTGAAAGTTTATACTTTTTATATACTGTTGTACAGCATTCAGACGATAAAGCAAGTGAACCGTAATACTACAATAGTACATATATACACAGCACACAATAAAACTGAAAAAAGAAGAGGATTCAGTAATGATGGGGACAAAAAATACTTTATTAAAAATGTTAATAATATGCAGAAATGTGCAATATAATAGTTTCATGGTAACACAATAAACAATTTAATATTTTCATTGCTATAAAATTGGTACATTATAAACAACTTGAGATGTTTATACATTTCATGGGGAACTTCCATCTAGAAACTTTACTTTTAGTGGCTTTTAAAAAGACTATCTGCTAAAAGGACAAAGCAAAGTGATAACTTGAGCATTTATGTGACTGGGGTAAAACAAATTAGATAACGGTGGCACACGCGCACACACACACACACACACACACGCGTACATAAGTTTTCACAGCCTTTGCCAAGACACACAAAATTGAGCTCAGGTGCATCCTGTTTCCACTGATCATCCATGAGATGTTTCTACAACTTGATTGGAGTCCACCTGTGGCAAATTCAGTTGATTGGACATGATTTAGAAAGGCACACACTTGTCTATATAAGGTCCCACAGTTAACAGTGCATGTCAGAGCACAAACCAAGCCATGAAGTCCAAAGAATTGTCTGTAGACCTCCGAGACAGGATTGTATCGAGGCACAGATCTGGGGAAAGGTACAGAAACATTTCTGCAGCCTTGAAGGTCCCAATAAGCACAGTGGCCTCCATCATTCGTAAATGGAAGTTTGGAACCACCAGGACTCTTCCTAGAGCTGGCCGCCTGGCCAAACTGAGAGATCGGGGGAGAAGGGCCTTAGTCAGGGAGGTGACCAAGAACCCGATGGTCACTTTGACAGAGCTCCAGCATTTTTCTGTGGAGAGAGGAGAACCTTCCAGAAGAACAACCATCTCTGCAGCACTCCACCAATCAGGCCTGTATGGTAGAGTGGCCATACAGAAGCCACTCCTCAGTAAAAGGCACATGACAGCCTGCCTGGATTTTGCCAAAAGGCACCTGAAGGACTCTCAGACCATGAGAAACAAAATTCTATGGTCTGATGAAACAAAGATTGAACTCTTTGGTCTGAATGGGATGCGTCATGTCTGGAGGAAACCAGGCACCGCTCATCACCTGGCCAATACCATCCCTACAGTGAAGCATGGTGGTGGCAGCATCATGCTGTGGGGATGTTATTTAGTGCCAGGAACTGGGAGACTAGATAGGATCGAGGGAAAGATGAATGCAGCAATGTACGAAGACATCCTTGATGAAAACCTGCTCCAGAGCACTCTGGACCTCAGACTGGGGTGAAGGTTCATCTTCCAACAGGACAATGACCCTAAGCACATAGCCAAGATAACAAAGGTGTGGCTACAGGTACAACTCTGTGAATGTCCTTGAGTGGCCCAACCAGAGCCCAGACTTGAACCAGATTGAACATCTTTGGAGAGATCTGAAAATGGCTATGCACCAACGCTCCCCATCGAACCTGATGGAGCTTGAGAGGTCCTGCAAAGAAAAATGGGCTCAAAAATAGGTGTGCCAAGCTTGTAGCATCATACTCAAAAAGACGTGAGGCTGTAATCAGTGCCAAAGATGCTTCAACAAAGTATTGAGCAAAGGCAGTGAATACTTATGTACATGTGATTTTTTTTTGGTTTTTTATTTTTAATAAATTTGCAAAGATTTCAAACAAACTTTCATGTTGTCATTATGAGGTATTGTTTGTAGAATTTTGAGGAAAATTATGATTTCAATCCATTTTGAAACAAGGTTGTAACATAACAAAATGTAGAAAAAGTGAAGCACTGTGAATACTTTCCGGATGCACTGTATATTGATGATCACCCAATTGCCTAAAATACAGAGTCTAGGGCAAAATTAAATTTGAGTGTCCAATACATCACACATAAAACCCTGAACCTTCAAACTAAATTATTTTATTTTAACAACACCAATAGACATGGGTTGTGTCTCCATCTTCTGATTGGCATCGGCAGCAGGTGGTTGTGTCTTTAAGACCAAGCCTATACAATCTAGAGAGGGTCCCAATAGAATCTATGTTCTTTTTGTTTTTAATCCTAGCCCACACTCCCTTCTCTCAAGAGATCTGGGAGAAAGATTTAAACTTGGTATTGGAGAAGTTGAAGCTCTGTCTCAAACTCTGAATTAGCAGGGAGTAATACACTGATGCCTCATGACCTTTTCCAAAAGCAGTAATTACCATTCCCAGAGTGTTTGCCAATTTAGGGGGGTGTATGCTACTCCCATACAAAGTACACAGCAGGTGACGCAGCTGTAAATACCTAAAAAACTGAAATCTGGGAATCCCAAAATGTTTAACCAAATTTTTTAAGAATCTAAACACCCCACTCTCATATAGGTCACAGAGTGTAGTAACCCCCCTCACAATCCACTCTGAACAGCAGAAAGGCGACTCATTAATGCATAAATTGGGGTTAAGCCATAAACCCGAGTCAACATTTAAATAAATGTCCACACTGAGTGCAAATGCAAGATAACAGGCTGTAATTTAACTTCTCTGGTTTGTTTAATAGAAAGGCTTTGCAATGGTGAAATAGGGGCAAGAAATTTCCATTCAATGCAAAACCAGAGAGGGGGTCTCTCAGGTGGAAGCGACCAATGAGCCAAATGTCTGAGATCGAATGCATAATAGTAAAATAAAATCTTGGGTAGGCCTAGCCCACCTTTGTCAATCAGCCTATGTAATTTACTAAAGTGTAATCTGGGAAGTTTACTAGAGACGCACCGATTGCAATTTTATTGGCCGATTTTGATTTCCGATTTTTTTGCAAGTGTGACCTGCCGATACCGATTTTTTCAGATTTCGGTTTTCTTTCTAAGAACTATTATTGACCACATATACAAACAAAATCTACCTTTCTTCAATGCTAAATTTTATTTTCATAATAAAATAAATTATTAAACATTAGTAGTATTTAACACTCATTACCTGTATTAATGGAACCTGTTAGTAGTAAGTATTATGTATGTTGTGACAAAAAATTATTTATGGCCCTGATTTATGGTTTAATTGCTGTACATTTGACCTTTCCCTCCGCCCCTCCCTCCTCCTCGGTAGTTGTACATGCTGTGATATGGCGTGTCTGTTCTGATACCCCTATCGGTGTATTTAAAACAGTAGAAAGATTATTAATCTTTAATGGAAAACTGAGATGACAAAAAAGTAGTATTACGTTTAAAATGTGTTTAAATGATGTCTTTATTGGGGTTTAATGCTTGGTGAAAAACTGTTTTGTTTTTTAAACTTTTGACAAAGAGAAGAAAATGTGTTTTTAAACATTACGTTGTCTAACACATCTCTAGCAATGTCACTTTAAAGATGCTGAACAAAAACATAAAATGTATTTAAAAATTGTATTTCAACAAAGAGCATTTTAAATAGCATAAATTGTAAAATGCAGCACAAAATCTACCTTTTAAAATCCTTTCATGAACTCATTCAGCTGATAAGTGATGTAAGAAAGACGATGTTTAACATTAACCTAGCAAACAGGATACATTTTCTAAAAACATAATATAATTTTAACTATATAAGACAGAAATCTTACACGACTCCGTTTAAAGTCCTTTCACGATCTCGTCCAAAATGACAATGGCGTAAGAGCAGTTGACAAGCCCCTCCGCGGGGGTGGGGCTTAACCCCTCCTAATCAGTGTTTGTGTGTTTTAAAGTATTATTTAAACGTTTAAATGTATTTAACGAAAACTTTGAAGTTTTGTTTTAAAACAAAAAACGTAT
This sequence comes from Xyrauchen texanus, assembly GCF_025860055.1. Lineage (NCBI taxonomy): Eukaryota > Metazoa > Chordata > Actinopteri > Cypriniformes > Catostomidae > Xyrauchen > Xyrauchen texanus. The sequence goes on from NC_068300.1 coordinate 3,950,282, forward strand.
CAAGTTGGCAAATACAACAAAAGCACTCTAAAATTATAAAAACTTTAACAACATTCACTAGAAAATACAGTATTTTGGTAAACAGGTTTATTTTATATAGAATTCTGACGAAATATCTTTAATACAAAAGTTTGTTACATTTTTTTATTTTTTTATTTTTAACCATGAGATTCTAAAACAGTGGATATTGAATGATATTAGTTTATTTTACTCAAACAGACGATACTGGCAGAGCAAACTCATTTAGAAGGTCACTTTAAAATAACGAATAAATGATTAACAAGTGTTATTTACTTTTACCAGAGACTAAAACTTGTTTTAAACCAAATAGTATGAAAACAAATTCTGAATCATTTAAAATTCAGAATTTGTTAATTAGATCTGTGTTCATGGGGGTGAAGACGCACCAAGATTTCGAAGTGTCAATTTAAACCTTTGATCTCTGAATTTTTCACAACAGGGGTTTTGGTATAGTCTATCGGCAGTACGTTTGATAGTTTAATCTGTGCCTGAATCATTTAAAAGGACTGCCGATAGACTATACCAAAACCCCTGTTGTGAAAAATTCAGAGATCAAAGGTTTAAATTGACACTTGAAATCTTGGCGCTCTTCACTACACATCCCGCCACAAAACATCTGTCGATCGTCGCCTTTATGTCTGAATCATAAAATGAATTATCACGCCACAAGAAAATTGCGAGCCCCCGCTGCTCAGCGCCTTAAAGGCTGGATCAAAAAACGCCTTATCAATTTGGATGCGCTCCTGAAATAATTTTGATTGGAAAAATGCAATACAACACGTGTTAAAGTTACAATTTATAATGCATACTATTTCAACGCTAATATTGTGTTTGCCAATCTGAACATTTGGTTTAAAATACGTTTTAGTCTCTGGTAAAAATAAATAACACTTGTTAATCGTTTATTCGTTATTTTAAAGTGAACGTCTGAATGAGACTGCTCAACCAGTATCATCTGTTTGAGTAAAATAAACTAATATCATTCAATATCCACTGTTTTAGAATCTCATGGTTAAAAATAAAAAAATGTAACAAACTTTTGTATTAAAGATATTTCGTCAGAATTATATATAAAATAAACCTGTTTACCAAAATACTGTATTTTCTAGTGAATGTTGTTAAAGTTTTTATAATTTTAGAGTGCTTTTGCTGTATTTGCCAACTTGATAAATCTTTTTAAAACAAAATGTCAAAGTTTTCGTTAAATACATTTAAACGTTTAAATAATACTTTAAAACACACAAACACTGATTAGGAGGGGTTAAGCCCCACCCCCGCGGAGGGGCTTGTCAACTGCTCTTACGCCATTGTCATTTTGGATGAGATCGTGAAAGGAGTCGTGTAAGATTTCTGTCTTATATAGTTAAAAAAGTTTAAAAAACAAAAACAGTTTTTCACCAAGCATTAAACCCCAATAAAGACATCATTTAAACACATTTTAAACGTAATACTACTTTTTTTTTGTCATCTCAGTTTTCCATTAAAGATTAATAATCTTTCTACTCTTTTAAATACACCGATGGGGGTATCAGAACAGACACGTCATATCACAGCATGTACAACTGCCCGAGGGAGGGGAGGGGGCGGAGGGAAAGGTCAAATGTACAGCAATTAAACCATAAATCAGGGCCATAAATAATTTTTTGTCACAACATACATAATACTTACTACTAACAGGTTCCATTAATACAGGTAATGAGTGGAGGACAGATGAGCCTCTTAAAGAAGTTGTTACAGGTCTGTGAGAGCCAGAAATCTTGCTTGTTTGTAGGTGACCAAATACTTATTTTCCCCCATAATTTGCAAATAAATTCATTAAAAATCCTACAATGTGATTTTCTGGATTTTTTTTTTCTCATTTTGTCTCTCATAGTTGAAGTGTAGCTGTGATGAAAATTACAGGCCTCTCTCATCTTTTTAAGTCGGAGAACTAAATACTTTTTTGCCCCACTGTATTGATAGGGTAAATATTGAAAATTACTCAAAAGTTTTTCATAGATATCAAAAATATCAATATCGTTTTATCTCCCAGCCTTAATTGTATGTCGTGGATGTCCTCTCAGATTCATAGTTGCTTATGTTGACTTATCACTAGATCCCTACCCAGTTTTCCAGTCTGTCTAGAAGAATGTTGTGATTGATAATGTCAAAGGCATCACTGAGATCCATTATTACCAGCACTGATATTTTGCCTGAATAAGTATTTAAGTGAATTACATTAAGTATCTTTAAGAATGCTGTCTCTGTGATGTGATTTGTTTGGAAATCAGACTGGAAATTGTCAAGTAGCCATTCCAGTTTAAAAATGTCTTCAGCTGATTTATAACAACCTTTTCAATGATTCTGCCTATGACATGAAGATTTGAGATTGATCTGTAGTTTTATTAGGAGTTATCCAGATTGCTCTTTTTTTTAGGATGAGCGTAAAAACTAGGTTACGTATGTAACCTCCGTTCCCTGATGGAGGGAACGACATGTTGTGTCAGAGAAGCGACACTAGGGGTCTCTCTTGAGCGCCGATATTCACCTCTGAACTATGAAAAAAGGCCAATGAGAGTTGGCAACCAGTATTTGCATGTCCCGCCCCCGGACATACGGGTATTTAAGCGGCGCAAATATGGGAGTTCATTCAGGATTTTTCTGAGGAGGCGGAAATGGTCCGGCCACAACAGTGGCTTGGCTCAGCGACGTGGCAGGGGAGACACAACGTCTCGTTCCCTCCATCAGGGAACGGAGATTACATACATAACCTAGACGTTCCCCTTCTGTCGCTCTCTCCACTTTGTGTCAGAGAAGCGACACTAGGGGTCCACTTAAAAAGTGCCATGCGCTGAGCCGTGTATGTGAACTGCTGATACAGGAGCGAGCAGGTATTCTTACGTGCAGAACGACCAACTGTATCAGGCTGCATGTACCCTTCCCCAATGCCCCATTTAAGCCATCAGACTCCTTATCGTTACCCTGGAGGGGGGAACAAGGTGATGGCCGCCAACATGGGAATGGGCCAGCCTGGCTGGGCCTCTTTTCTCTCTATGTTTCTCGCATAGAGCAACTACGGCCGGGGCCCTTACACTTTATTCTTTATTGTCATTGTAAACAAGATACAACGAAATTGCGGAGCTTCTGCATAAGGTGCATGGTACATAAAAAAATAAATAAATAATACATAGTACAAAGTGATGTATTAAAAAATTTAAGCTAGGACAAAGAATAATGAAAAACAAACATAGAAAGAGTTGCACAGTTTGTCAAAATTATATTTTGACAAATACAAGACTATACTAAAGGTATAAAGAGATGGAGATTGCACAGAAATATAATACATAAATACACATATTGTGCTGGGTAAGATGTCAGTACATCCAAGGTGTTCAGTGCATATGTGCATTCAGTGTAATTATAGCTCTGGGAAAAAGCTGTCCTTGAGTCTATTTGTCCTTGACTTAAAACATCTGTAGCGCCTACCAGAGGGCAGCAGTTTAAACAGGTGAGAACCAGGGTGAGAGTGGTCTTTTTCAATGTTCTTGGCTCTGCTGATGCAGCGGGAGTTGTAAAGGTCCTTCAGGGAGGGAAGAGGGCAACCAATGATCCTCTGCGTGGTGTTAATAATCCACTGTATTCTCTTTCTCTCTGCCTCAGTACAGCTACAGTACCATACTGAAATACAGTATGTCAGCAGGCTCTCCACTGCAGAGCGATAGAAGGTCTCCAGCAGCTTCTCCTTTAAGTTGTTCCTCTTTAACACTCTCAAGAAGTAAAGGCGCTGCTATGCCTTCTTGATGATTGCTGTGGTGTTGGCTGACCATTTGAGGTCTGCTGAGATAGTTGTGCCAAGGAATTTGAATGTTTGAACCCTCTCTACGTGGTCTCCATTGATGTAGAGGGGAGCGGGGTCTGCCCTGTGCCTTCTAAAGTCGAGGATGATTTCCTTTGTTTTGGTGGTATTTAGTGTCAGGTTATTGGCTAAACACCACTCTGACAATCTCAGGATCTCATTTCTGTAGGCAGCCTCATCCCCCTTTGAAATTAGTCCCACCACTGTAGTATCATCTGCAAATTTGATGATGTTTTTCTGGTGGTGGACTGGGCGGCAGTCATGCGTATACAGAGAGTACAGAATTGGGCTCAGCATGCACCCTTGAGGGGAGCCAGTGCTGAGCGTGCGGGTGGAAGAGAAATGAGGACCGATTTTAACAGTCTGAGGGCGGTCCGTCAGGAAATTCCTGATCCAATTACAGGTGAGTAAAGGGAAGCCCAGATCTGTGAGTTTGCAGAAGAGAATATCCGGTATGATAGTATTAAATGCTGAGCTATAATCAATGAAAAGCATCCTCACATAGCTCTCCTGATGTTCCAAATGGCACAGCGCATTATGGAGAGCTATGGCTATTGCATCCTCAGTTGATCTGTTAGCTCTATAAGCAAACTGATGTTCATCAAAAATGAAGGGGAGGCAGGTTTTCAGATGTTGCAACACCAGCCTCTCAAGGCACTTTGTGATGATCGGTGTAAGGGCAATGGGGCGATAGTCATTGAGGTTATCTGTGGCTGATTTCTTTGGTATGGGGATAATTATGGAGGATTTCAAGCAGGATGGAATTAAAGCTTGTGTCAGAGAGAGATTGAAGAGGTTTGTGAAGACTCCTGAGAGCTGGTTAGCACATCCCTTGAGCAACTTCCCTGGGATGCCATCAGGGCCAGAAGCTTTCAGTGTGTTCACTGTTCTAAGCACCCGCCTCACTTCATGCTCCTGGACAGTGAGTGAGGGGGTACCAGAGTCTGTTGTAGACTGAAGTGGTGTGATATTTTGCAGCTGTGGTTTATCAAAACGAGCAAAGAAGCATTTCAGTTCCTCTGCTAGTGGAGCCGAGCTGTTTCCAGCTACACAGCTGCTGCCTCTGAAGTTTGTTAGGTGCTGGAATCCCTGCCATACCTGTCGTGGTTTACCGTCTGTGAAATGATCTTCTACCTTATTTTTGTAGTCCCTCTTTGCATCCTTAATTCCTCTCTTCAGGTTGGCTCTAGCAGCACTGTAAAGAGCTCTATCACCTGACCTGAAAGCAGCTTTCCGATCTTTGAGGAGCTTATAGACTTGGCTGGTCATCCAAGGCTTCTGGTTTGGAAAAACCCGGATGATTTTATTCACTGTGACGTTGTCCATACAGTACTTGTTGTAGGCCAGTACCGCCTCAGTGTGAACAGCCAGGTCATGATGTTTAAAGACTTCCCAGTCAGTGTGTAAAAAGCAGTCCTGTAGCTGAGAGAGTGCATTTTCGGGCCAAATAGAAACAGTTTTTGTGAGTGGTGTTTTCCATCTTCTATGGGAGATGTATGCTGGAGTAAGAAGCAGAGAGAGGTGGTCTGAGTGGCCTAGATGAGGGAGAGGAATAGCTCTATATGCATGTTTAATGATGGTGTACACACGGTCCAGTGTGTTATCTCCTCTGGTCGGACATTTAACATGTTGGAAGAAATGTGGAAGTACTGTTTTCAAATCTGCCTGGATAAAATCTCCAGCTATAATGTGTACTCCATTGGAATGAGCACATAGCTGTTTATTTATGACATCTAGCAAGAGGGCGAGAGCTGTGCTAACATTTGCGTCGGGTGGTATATAAACAGCGGTGACAATCACTACTGTTAGCTCTCGCGGTAAAAAGAACGGTCGGCATTTAACAGTCATGAATTCCAGGTCCGGAGAACAGTGACTATCTAGGATTATACTATTGTTTGACCAGTCATTGTGCACAAATATACACACACCACCCCCTTTGCTCTTACCAGAGTCGTTGTTTCTGTCCCAGCGATGTAAAGTGTGACCCGCTAGCTGCACTGTAGCGTTGGGGATCCTTGGGTGAAGCCAGGTCTCCGATAATATCATAATGCAACAATCGCGGATATAGTGATTCCCGGCGATGTAAAGCTTCAGTTCGTCCATTTTGTGAGCCATAGATCTTGCATTAGTGAGAAACATACTTGGTAGAGGAGGCTTATGTGGTTGTTTCCTGAGTCTCGCAAGAAGGCCGGCCCGGCAGCCCCGCTTTTGTTTTCTTTCCCGTTGCCGTCTGCGTCGTCTGCCAGGACCGACAACAATCCACGGAGATCCCGGTGGTCTGGTGATATCCTTTGGGATATTGTGGGTGCGAAAAAGGTCAAGTGTGACTGTAATCTTGTGTTGAAATCCGATGTCTAATAATTTCTGACGGCTGTAATTATGCTTCACAGAAGCAACAGACAAAAAGCACACAATAAAACAAGCAAAAATGCACCAAAGGCGAGAGCTGTAAGCCGCTGCGTCCTTACGCGCCGCCATTAAAAACAAGGCTGAATAGAGCACGCATTGAGGGAAGGGGGTCTTAGCCCTCATTCAGGGTGGAGAAGACCCTGCGGAGGCCACACCTACCCGGGAGGGGAGGCAAATTTTAGTGGCACATACATCAGATGGCCTATACCTATGTGGAAAAGTTGGTGCAGTGGTAGATCCTGCCTCGTAGAGGGGGGAAGCATACAGCACGGCGACCGAAGCAGCTGTAACTGCCTAAGGGAGACACGGGAGTCAGCTCGTGAGGGGACAGTACCGTGGCATTACACACAGGGGGAATCCGAACAGGAGGCCTTACCTGTGGAGCACCTATACCAGTACAGGTTAGCTTGCGGTACCCGCAGTGGTTTGGGTCGGCGAGTTCCTCCGCTGAACTGCGGACCCGCGAGGGCTAGGGAGGAGTCAACCAGGGCCCAAAAAATGGGATCTCCTGGGAACAGAGGCACACTGTTTTCCCTTGGTTAGGGGAAAGGGCTAGGCATAAGCGGTTCACCCGGTCAGATCGTCAGCGTGCTACCGAGTTCTACGGGCTCGGACCTGAGAAAACACGGGACGATACTGAATCAACTCGGAGATTATAGAATCTCGCAAAAGTGTTAGGTGTTGCCCAGCCCGCTGCTCTACAGATGTCTGCTAAGGCGGTGCCCCTAGCCAGTGCCCACGAGGACGCAACACTCCTAGTGGAGTGAGCTCGGACCTGCAAGGGGGGGGCACGGCCTGGGTGTGATAAGCCAGGGAAATGGCGTCGACAACCCAGTGGGCGAGTCTCTGCTTGGAGACAGCGTTCCCTTTCTGCTGTCCCCCAAAGCAGACGAAGAGCTGCTCAGAGCGTCTAGCGCTCTGTGTGCTGTCCAGATAGATACGTAAAGCACGTACTGGACACAGCAGTGAAAAGGCTGGGCTTGCAGGTTCACTACCTGATCCCTGAAGGGTGTGGTAGGAACCTTGGTTACATAGCCCGGTCGCGGCCTTAAGATCACGAAAGTGTCTGCCGGACCGATCTCCAGGCAAGAGTCGCTTACAGAGAACGCTTGCAGGTCCCCGACCCTCTTGATGGAGGCGAGCGCAATCAGCAGGGCGGTCTTGAGAGAGAGGGCCCTGAGTCCAACTGAGTCTAGCGGCTCGAAGGGGGGTCTCTGGAGTCCCGTGAGGACACCGAAAGATCCCAGGAGGGGAACAGGTTAGGCCGGGAGGGAGTCAACCTCCGGGCACCTTTTAGGAACCTGACAATTAAGTCGTGCTTACCAAGAGACTTGCCGTCTACCGTGTCGTGGTGGGCCGCGATAGCGGCGACATACACCTTGAGGGTGGAGGGGGACAGCCTCCTCTCCAGCCTCTCCTGTAGAAACACGAGCACTGACATAACCGCGCACTTCTGTGGGTCTTCGGCTTGGGAAGAACACCAGTCTGCGAACAGACACCACTTTAGGGCGTAAAGATGCCTGGTCGAAGGGGCTCTGGCTTGGTTGATAGTGTCTATGACGGCCGGTGGTAGGCCGGCTAGATCTTCCGCGTCCCATCCAGGGGCCAGACGTGGAGTTTCCAGAGGTCTGGGTGCAGATTCCAGAGCGTGACCCGTCCCTGAGAAAGAAGATCCTTCCTCAGGGGAATTCGCCAGGGAGGGGCTGTCGTGAGGAGCGTGAGATCCGAGAACCACGTCCGGTTGGGCCAGTAGGGGCCACCAGAGTGACTTGCTCCTTGTCCTCCCTGACCTTGCATAGCACCTGTACAAGAAGGCTCACTGGGGGAAAAGCGTGGGCCAGCTGTGCGCCAGAGCATCTGTCCCAAGGGGAGCCTCTGTGAGGGCATACCAGAGCGGGCAGTGGGAGGTTTCCTGGGAGGCAAACAGGTCTACCTGGGCCTTGCCGAACCTGTCCCAAATCAGCTTAACCGACTGGGGGTGGAGCCTCCACTCTCCGCTGGGCAAGCTTTGTCTTGATAGCGTGTCCGCTATCACATTGAGGTTGTCGGGGATGTGAGTGGCGCACAGTGACTTGAGTCACTGCTGGCTCCAAAGGAGGAGACGACGGGCGAGCTGTGACATGTGGAGGGAGCGTACTCCGCCTTGGCAGTTTATGTAGGCCACCACCGTGGTGCTGTTTGTCCTGACTAGGATGTGCTTGCCCCGAATTAACGGAAGAAACCTCTTTAGGGCAAGAAAAACAGCCAACAGCTCTAGGCAGTTAATGTGCCAGCGCAGCGGGCCTCGGTTCCACCGGCCTGCGGCTGCGCGCCCATTGCAAACAGCGCCCCAACCCAGTTTGGAAGCATCGGTCATAACCAGAACACGTCGGGACACCTGCTGCAAGGGCACTCCTGCCCTTAGAAAGCAGAGATCTGTCCAGGGTTTGAAGGTTTGGCGGCAGGCAGTGGTAACTTTCACCTTGTGCGTGCCACGGCGCCATGCTCGTCTCGGAACTCGAGTCTGGAGCCAGTGCTGAAGTGGTCTCATATGCATCAACCCCAGCGGCGCTGCCGTCGCGGAGGATGCCATATGCCCCAGGAGCTGTTGGAAATGTTTTAAAGGGACCACGGCGCCTAGCTTGAAGTAAGCAAGGCATTTCAGCACTGACTGAGCATGCTCGTTGGAGAGACGTGCTGTCATTGAGACTGAGTCTAACTCCAAACCGAGAAAAGAGATGCTCTGGACCGGGGTGAGCTTGCTCTTCTCCCAGTTGACCTGAAACCCTAAACGGCCGAGGTGCTCGAGCACCTGGTCTCTGTGTGCGCATATTAATTCCCGCGATGGGGTCCATGAGACAGGGGGCGTACTCTTCCCACGGTTTGCTTGATGCCGGGGCTGAGAGCTGGGCCCGGGTTGAGGTGGAGCGGAAGGTCTTCTGGCCATGGGAGGACGCCCTCGGCGAGCAGATGGGGCCTGGGCCGTGGCGGCAGGCTTGCGGCGAGGCATGATGTGAGAGATGGCCTCCGTCTGCTTCTTCACCAGGGAGAACTGCTGGGCGAAGTCCTCAACGGTGTCGCCGAAGAGGCCGAACTGGGAGACAGGGGCATTGAGAAAGAGAGTCTTGTCGGCTTCACGCATCTCAACCAAGTCCAGCCATTGCTGACGTTCCTGGACCACCAGTGTGGC